>NC_081424.1:28134832-28409832 GCF_949786415.1 Peromyscus eremicus | reverse complement strand
TTGATTGGTTGATTGATTGATTGACTGAGTTCCTATTGCATTGACAGAAAAAAAAAATCAGTCCCAGATTCACTGAATGAATGGTAGCCGTACTCAGACCTCAAATTGACAGTAATATATGTCCCAAGATGACATATACTTTTCACCCATGCCTCCACAGTCTGTCTTTGTCAACACTCGGAGTTATTGACGATTTCCGTAATCCTTAGGAAATGGCAATGTGTTATCAACCCCAGATTCCTCATCGTACACATCTTAAAGCAGCAAATGTGATCCCAATTTAAAAGACATCCAGCGGTGACGACTTCTCCTACCATTTATATTGGTAGGATTCTAGTGCAGATTTCTCCTGAGAAGCTACAAGGAAGCAGTGTGTGTGATAATTCAAATGGGCTTCAGTGTCTCAAAGTAGGAAGTCACCAGGAGCATGTTACAGAAAGCTTCTGTTTTGGGGGACTACCAAGTTCTACATTTTTTCAATGAAATATTTTACAAACAACCCTTATATATTTTAATTTTGCAGTTACCCTATGATATATGTGTTTAATCTCATTTAAAATAAATGAAGAAATACTTTAGGGAGATTAGGTTCAGTGACAGAGACTGAGTACTAAATTGCAATAAACTGTAGCCATGATGTCTTCTGTGTGTGTGTGACACTGCATTATAGCAACAAAGGAAAACTGTTCCAACATTAAAATGTTAAGTCAGGCACATACAAAGAATCATCACAGTACGTTTCACCTTTAGTAAATCATTCTGCTTTCAAGTTATTACCAGTGTTATTCTTTTTAATTTATTACCTCCGCTGTGCTATAGGGATTTCGTTTGATATTCAGGGACAGTCTACACCACTGTATCAAAGCAGACTGATTAAGTTCACAGTTGTCTTTGATTAAAATGCATCAATCGTTCATGTAAGATATGGTCAATGGATTTCCCTTGAAATCATGGAAACGGGTAATTAAATTCTGTCATTTTTCCAAATTTTGACTTTGTTCTTTTTGTTTGTTAGTTTTTTGGAAAGATGGTATATAATGCTGGAGTAAACTCGTCTCATTCCCCCAGCTTTAATGAGCATGCAAATAAATTTCCTACACACTAGTGATTGCTCTTACTAAGTAAATCAATCTATCTTGACATAGAATTTTTTAACAGAGTTTTTTGATAACTCTGAAATGATATGATAAATTTGCAAAGGTATGAAGTGAAAGTCTAATGTATTCTTTTTGCACAATCAGCCAATTCTTAGTTTCTGCTCTGATTGGTGCATTGAAGAAATGCTAATATGTGTGTGTAACCTGTTAAGGCTTATCAAGGCTCTTCAGGAAAGGCATAATAAGATGTTAATGGTCAGCAGGAGGCATTTGAATGGGAAAGGATTCTAGGGGAGCACTTGTGTCCCCTTCCAGCTGAAAGAGTACCTTCTTTCCTTATTTCAACACAATTACTGATACCTGCCTGGAGATGGCTATAGTAGAAATTCTTTGGGGGAAGAACATTATGTCATTATTACTATTACTCTCTATTATTTTGTAACAGACTGCATAATCTTTTTCATAGTATATGCTTAATTATTTTTCCATGTATATTTGTAAATTTCAGTAGTCTGGGTACCCACCTCCCAAAGTGACCCTTTTCATTTTCAGATAAAGTCCTACTTTAAGTAAAATGTATTGCTGCCATCCTGATAATGAACAGCCACCCTCTACTGCTATCTTGACAATGAAACCACATTCTGCTTCTTCCGCCTTGGTGGATGGTCCACGATAATTCATCTTAAAGTAGGGCATGGACAATTCACTTCACATGCAGTGGTACTACCTATTCTGGGTGTAATGTGCTTCTACCTCTGCTCCCTATGAACCCATTCTGCTCTGAGTGTTCTATTTGTTCCAGTAATATATCCTACTCAGATCCTGAGATATTTCTGCTTCTTTCTCTCCATAACATCCAAGGTTATGTAAAGGTTATTACGTAAATCAGCATTTTAACCTTCTATACACTGTGTTTAAACCTGCACATTTTTTTTTTAATTGTGAAGTAGAGGAAACAACAGAGCAGGCAAGAACGTCTTTTGAAGTATGCGAGAAGAGAGAGCGGTCATGAATTTGGACTCAAGAGATTCCTTTCTTCTTTTTCCGTCTTTCCTTCTCTCATTCTTTGGGAGACTGCATACTTCACAAATGTTCTACTAATGAGCTATATCTTCAGCTCCCAATAAATATTTTCTTATTCAAAATGCCTCATATGGGGTTGGGGATTTAGCTCAGTGGTAGAGCACTTGACTAGCAAGCGCAAAGCCCTGGGTTCTATCCTCAGCTCTGAAAAAAAAATACAAAGTAAGTACACCTCATCAGTTCTCAGATTTCTTTATGCTGTTTTCATATAACTTATTCTTGAACCAAGGTCTCACATATCCATCACAAGAGTTTTAAAAACTCCTGGAAGATTCTGCATCAGACTGTTTCTCTGTACCTTTCTACTGATGGACAATTTCTCTGTCTGAAAGTTGGAGACTGTTGGGGTTACACTCTGTCCCTCTGTACCATTCTACTACTGATGGGCAATTTCTCTGTATGAAAGTTGGAAACTTTTAGGGTTACCAAATGGACTCATTACCTCTTCAAGGCTTTGCACTCATTCCTGATGATGTTTCTGTCAGTTCTGATGTCTTAAGACACTGAACAGTCATCGATATTTGAAAACAGCTTCTTCCATGGGAGAGACATCATCGGGCAGTGTGCATCAGGGATGGACATCTGAAGGGCCACCCTGGAAGAAGAGTGGTGATGGCTAATTTCTCCAAAACCATAAACTGCCCTTGGTTTCTTATGATTTCAAATGAAAAGACCATAGGAAAAATTATTATACCTTTCAGTCTTAAACAGAATATTACATTATTAGAGTGTTCAAACATTTCTGAAGTTTGTTTTTCCTCAAGCTGTTTCTTATATCTATATTTTAAGTTGCATATTCTGTGTAGTGTGCAGTTGTACTTATCTAGTAACATTATTTTCTACATGGGCATACTATTTATAACAGATGCAGTATTCTTTCTATACAAAGACAATGCTTCGGAAGATAACACACTGTAGAAGAAACAGCTAATTAGATTGGAACAAGAGAAATTTTTTCAGTTTGGTTCTCAAGTGCCCGTTTTTCCAGGCCATTCATCTGCATTAAAACATGTTCTTAATTGAGGTCATTTTATGGTGCTTGTAGATTTTGCAAATGAGATATGAAATTGTTGAATATTATACACCGAAGACATACTGATATGGAAGTTTTAATTTTTCTCTTTGCCATGGCCTCTTATACATACAGAAGAAACTGCAAAAAAAAAAAAAAAAGGTTCCAAATTGGGACATGCATCAAAACATTTCTAAAGCTACCAAGTAAAACCTAATTCTAGTGAGCAATGGAGGATATAAACCAGTGTGTTAGGATTTTCACCTTAAAGTTGGATTTATTAATTCATAATTTATATGGCATAAAATATGCCCCCTTTGGGTTGGTTTTATGAATTTCACAGGCCACTGCATAGTCAAGTTTTAGGATATTTCTCTCACCCCCATGAAGTTTACTCAGGCTTGTCATGAAACTTCTGTGCTGGCAGTGTCAAATTTTCCCAGCATGCAACACCAAAAGGAAGTAACCCTTTCCCCAGATCCACTGGAAAGTCCCTGATGTTCACAGCCTAGTCAGGGACCCTCCTGACACCTGCCATCCCAGCAGAATTTCCTGTAGAAGGAGAATAAGATCTCACTCCACAAAAGGAGGAAGCGAGCACGTCCCAGAATGCCACTGCATTAATCTTTTAGTCTGGCATCTGGCACATGGATTTTTATATATGTGTGTATATATATATGAGAGAGAGAGAGAGAAAGAGAAAGACAGGCAGACAGAACATCAATGGATTTCAACTAAAAAAAAGTAAACTTAATGTGTTTTCTCAAGACAAGAATCTTCTTCACCATGCTGTGTCTAAGATGCCTGTTTTATGAGGTAATAGGGTCCATGTTGTTTCCAACATGAGGATCTAGGGCCCACAAATAATCAGAACTTCAGAAATTAAGTGTAGTATTTTGAACGATATGATCAATCTTTTCTCATCATTTTTAATGCTTTTTGTTGTTGTTGTTTGAGGCAGGGTTTCTCCATGTAGCCCAGGCTGTCCTGGAACTCACAATGTAGACCAGGCTGGCCTTAAGCTCACAGAGATCTGTCTGCCTCTGCCTCCTGAACGCCTGAATTAAAGGCATTGCACCACAATTCCCAGCTACTTTGAACTTTTTAAATATATTGATTTTTGCTTCTTCAGCATCAAGAATAAGAAATCGGATTGTTTCTTCACTTGATTTTCTCCAAATTCTGAATTTCCTTTACATAGTTTTTTTTTTTTGTTTAACATAATAAATGGAGAGTAAACTCATTTTGGATTAAAGTGGCTTGAGAGTCTTGTATAAAAGGAACCTGATTTTTTTTAAACATAGTACTGCTTCACTGAGCATGACTTCCACAGTCAAAGCCATGCGTTAATAATGAACACAAGGTAATGGGTTATAGATGAATACACACTGAGAAAGCATCAGCTCCATGTATGCCAAGCCTCTGTCCATCACCTAGACACTTTGCTGTACTCCTCTTTCATTTCATTGCCCTCCACGTGTGTAATAAAAACACTTAAAGTAAGGTCTACCCTCTTAATAAATATGTAGCTAGAGTTTTCCTGCCTGACCCACAGTCAGGACAGATCTCTCTCACCCGCCAGTCCCACAGCCGCTCAGACCCAACCAAGTAAACACAGAGACTTATATTGCTTACAAACCGTATGGCCGTGGCAGGCTTCTTGCTAACTGTTCTTATAGCTTAAATTAATCCATTTCCATAAATCTATACCTTGCCACGTGGCTCGTGGCTTACCGGCATCTTCACATGCTGTTTGTCATCGTGGCGGCTGGCAGTGTCTCTGACTCAGCCTTCCACTTCCCAGCTTTATTCTCCTCCTTGTCCAGCCTATACTTCCTCCTGCCTGACTACTGGCCAATCAGTGTTTTATTTACTAACCAATCAGAGCAACACATTTGCCATACAGAACATCCCACAGCATAAATATGTAAAAATAGTAGTTGTATAAATTCCCTGCTTTCTTGAAAGGCAACACATATGCATGGTTCATTCTTTCCTTGTGTTATGAATTTCCTCATATAAAAGCATGTTCTTTTGGATTTCACCCTAATTGCCCCCAAATAATGGAAATACATGTTATTTTGTAACTGTTATGAAGTTAACTTTATCTTAAAAGGAACAATTAGCAGCAAAAATTTAGCACTTGGAGTTGGCAAGATGGCTCAGCAGGTTAGAGAATTTCACTGTACTTGCAGAGGACTGGGTTCAATTCCCAGCACCCACATTGCAGTTCCCAGCCATCTATAACTCCAACTCCAGGAGATCCAATGCCCTCTTTTGGCCTCTGCAGGTCCCAGCATACATAAGGTGAACATAAATTTTTAAGGCAAGCTCTCATAAAATAAAAATGAATGAATCTTAAAAAAAAAATCATCTCTGCCCTCACAATATTACCTTCCTGAGAGGCACATGTTACTCCTTTAGTTTTTGAGTTCATGGCAGAAAAGCATCACACATTTGTTATTGTGGCAGAAACTGTTAGTGTTTATGAGATGCGTTAGAGGTGCCTTTCCATACATGTCCTTCCACCAAACCTCCTGATAATTACATGCTAGTTAGCTTTGGTTAGATTGTGTGTGTGTGCGTGTGTGTGCATGTGTGCACACACGGTTTTTATATTCATCCAGTGCCCTTCAATAATGTGAAGTAATGTTATAATTTAAACATTGGTAACTCCGTAGTAAAGAAATAAAGCCATTGTCTTCATAGACCTGAGATTAGGTAGAGAGAAAAACTGTACATAATAATTAGGTAAGAAGGCCAAAGAAAGTGTCAGTACTATGAAGAAAAACAGTGCTGGGGACCAGATGCAGAGTGATGGAAGAAAGTATCCTGGGAGATATCAGAACGGAGGTCAGGAGGTGGGACGGAAGTGGGAAAGGTAAGAAAAGAGCCGCCATGACACATGGCACACTCCAGGGGATGAATGTTCAACTGATCAAATGGCCAGAGCTGGGTCTGATGGGGATGATGCTCATGCTGCAGCTGCTACTCACATGTGTCAGTGGACGGGTCTTTTATTACTGATGCACAATCACATAAGACAAAACCTTGAGTGGTGGTGGTGGGGAGGGGGGGGCGTGTAGTAATTTGATGAAGTGCTTGCATGGTTTTAGCAGGGTAAGCATTGCCTGTTTTTACTCTCTTGTTTTGTTGTTTGATCATTTGTTTCCCTTGTGTTTTACAAAACTGTGTTCATTGTAGATGGCAGAAGGTAGGATTGTCTCTATCCTTCAATCATTATGAAGCCCTGCATTAGAGGAGAAGGGAGCTCTGGTGGGGTTACGAGAGAAGACCTGGGTTCAACCCACTACTCTAGAACAAAGAGTTACGTTCTTCTCTGATTCCAAAAAGAACTAAGTGAAGCCAATGTGAGTGGGATGAATAAAGATGTGAGGAGAGAGATGTGAAGCTATGCAGGGGAGGTCAGTGGGTCGTGGTAGTCATACAGTCAGCTGTGATGAGGCCTCATTTCTGGTTTTGAGTCAAAACCGAGCCTGGAGGTCGACAATCCCTTTGTCTTTTGTTTTTTGTGGTTGTATTTGGTTCTTTTCACATCCTTGGTTACAATCAAGACAGAAAACAGGACTTGCCAGGGTGGTGAGGGCTCCTAAACCAAATATCAAGAGGGAAATGGGGTTCTAGTGATGTGTTTGGAATGTAGCTGTGTGGGCAGAGATGTGAGAGTGCAATGCACGGTAGCCAGTGTAAAAGTCAGTGACGTCAAAGAGCCCTGAGCTGAGAACTATCGAGAGCACACACCTGAAGGAGAAAACAGGAGGCACTGAGAGAGAGCTCAGGTCACACTGGTATTTTTGACGTGTAATTACTGGTGATTCAGCAGGTTGCAAAGAGGTCGCATCATTTTGCTAATGTTCTAAAACACTAAGAGCCTCATTATATGGTAAAGACTAGCATTAGAGCAGGAGAATTTAGAGGGGTCAGGAGAATTTAGAGGGGTCAGTCGTTGTCAGGAAGAAGACATTACATGTACTAAAAAGACATGTGTAAACAGTTTACTTAAATCTGTTAATTGAAAGGTTTTTTTTTTTACAGCTTCCTTCCTCTCTCCTTCCTCCCTTCTTCCTTCCTTCCTTCCTTCCTTCCTTCCTTCCTTGTTCCTTCCTCCTTTTCTCCCTCCCTTCCTCCCTTTTCTCCTCCCCCCTTCTCTCTCTTTTCTTCCCCCCCCCCCCCCCCCCCCCCCCCCCGCATTTTGTTGGAGTTGATGAACATCCAACCCAGGGCCTTGCGCATGTTATGGCAAGCATCACTGAGCCATGCCCCCCGCCCTCAGTTACTTTTCTTGAGTTTGTTGTAGTGGTTTCTCTGTAGCCTCTGGAAGGGATACTCATTCGAAGGTGAATACATGGTGGGGAATCAGCCTGCTGGAAGAGTGAGGGTAGATAAGAGAGCAGCTGCTAGCCTGGTGCTCAGTGTCAGGGTTTTTTTTGTTGTTATTCTTTTAGGCCCCCTTTGTCTGGGAGGAGGAGGAGGCAGGGGATTTATAATTGAGACTTCTTAGTTATAAGAGGGAAAGAGGATTGACTACTGCACTATGGGATCATTCATCTTTGGAAAAAAAAAAAAACATTACCAAATTTGGAGAGATGGCTCAGTGGTTAATTGCACTGTCCTCTTTCAGAGGACCTGGGTTTGCTTCCCAGCACTCATGTGGCTGTTTGCAACTCTCTATACACGCGTTTCAGGAAACCTGGCACAATTTTCTAGTCTCTGTGGGTTCCAGGCAAGAAGAGGGAAGAGAAATATGCAGACAAAACATCTATACACATAAAGTAATAAAATATACTGAATTTTCTGATTTTTTTCAATGTTCCTAAACTGCGAAAAGTACCTGAGAAGTAAAAGAATATTTTAAATTTGGAGCCATAAGAATCTTTGATCCCTTTGTTAAAGTAATTAGAAATGTTGTTAACAGTCGTGTGAGAGATTGCAATTGGCTTGTGCTTCCAATGTGGTATGTAGAATACACCATGAGTGTCACCTTGAATGTCAAGGCTTTTGCTTTGCATGTGGACCATGCTTTTACCCAGAGACAAAGATGATGAAATACTGTGTAAAGAGAAGAACATTCAGACCTTATTAAAGTTAGTCTCTTTCATTGAAAAATCAAAATGACTTTTTTTTTGTATTTGCTTGTTCTAATTTTCTTGAATCCACTTTTCTATACAAATGACAGACACCTCAGATTTTTCCTGTCTATTTTCATCTGTGAGCAATATATCTACATTTTTAAGCCATATCCATGGTATCAGTATATATGTACCCTTGGAGATATTTGTATTGTTAGCTTATATTCATAATTTCTTGTGTGCTTCCGATGATTGCCTCGCCTGTGTCAGAGGCGTGATGGATTTCTTCACCTTGCATGGTATTCATTCCTTTTAGTTCATTAAACATAACCCACCTGTGCAAAATCTTAAGGCCTGTGGTAGAGACTTTATACTCTACCAAACAGCTTATCAGCGCCTTTGCAGGCTTCTCAACCTGAATTTCAAAATAGAAGTGAATATATTTGTGTTGCTTGTTGAGCTTATGTTCTGAACGACTCCTGCTCCCTGGTTCTGATGATGACTAGGAAACAGAACTCAAGTTCAGGATCATCATTTCCAGTGGATGCATTTTACTCTGTGGGTTTTAGAAATATGCATGTACATATATGTATGTACTTAGGCATTTATATATTAGTAGGCATAATGGTCCAAATGCATGCATTGATAATGTGTATTTAAGTACATACAGGAATGTTACCATGTAATCTTTTTTTATACATCTTAAGGGAAAAGGGAGAGAAGTAGCTTTTTGACTAGCAAGAGGAAAATCACGTTTGCACTTAAGAAATGTTTGTCTTGATTTATCTTGTCAGAATGAACTTTCTTACAAAACTGAAGGCCAGGGCATGCAACTATTTCAATGTATGAAATGAGTGATAAACAGATCACTAAACTCATTGCTACACATAAAACTGAAGAAATTTTGAGGGGTTAAGGACAAAATGAGATGATATAATATCATTTAAAAAATGAGTAAATATCAAATGCTTTTGCCACCAGAGTGAAAATAGTCTGTCAGGAGCCATTTGAAAACAGTTGATTTGGCACATAGTGAATAGGTGGAAAGGTAGCAAAAGAGGTGTGTCTGTCTGTATTCTGCCCATGGAGCCAGATTGTCGGATAATTCTTTGCTACTGCAAACGTCCTCAGACCTCGGTCACAGAGATTGCTATTGTTTTTTTTTTGTTTGTTTGTTTTGTTTTTTTGGTGGGGGTATGTAGGGGTAGGATCTTGCTCTGTAGACCAGGCTTACCTTAAAGTAGGTTGTCTTTGCCCCCAGATCTGAGATTACAGGTGTGAGCCACCACATCTGGCTGTTTGCATTTTGTTTTATGTTCCTGTGGCATATGCGAATGACTAAATTGTTCTAAATTCTCCTCACACATATATTACCTCTTAGTGCATTTGGCTGTGTTATTAAGGAAGTAGTTCAAGATGTAAATAATTCTCCCATGTTAGTTTGTAGCTCTTAAGGATGTAGTTGAAGATGTAAATATTTGTCCCATGGCAGTTTATAATAGATATCTCTTTGTCATAGCATATTAAGCATATTATTTTTGTCTGCAGAACCATGACAATAATTGTCAATAATATGTACTAACAATGCGTTTCTTGGTCAGGAGTGATTCCCTGAGCTAAATCAGTATAACACTGTAAAATGATAGTTTTTGAAAATTTCATGCATACCACACTAATTTTGAATGCTTTTTGATAAAAGCACTGATCAGTATAAAATGATGTAGATCTACTTTTGTAGTTAATTTCATTAAGAAATTAGATTTGGGGGGCTGGAGAGAGATAGCGCAACAGTTCAGTGTGGCTCTTGCAAAGGACCAAAGTTCAGTTCCCAACAAACACATTACGGCATCTCCTGTAATTCCAGCTCCAGGGAATCATATGCCTTTTTCTTGGCCCTTGAGAGCAACTGGTCTTAGGTCCACATACCATCCCTTCCTCAAGATACACACATATAAACATAATTGGATATATTTTAATCTTTAAAAGAAGACATTGGATTTTTTTCTCTAATCAGGATAGCAAGTTCCACCTAATGCAGGATCAGAGACCTTTTTGGTGGAAAAGTATTGGCATACTGACCTTCTAGAGAAACACTGAGCAGAGATGGGCTGGATGCCATCAAAAGTGTCCTTCCAAGTTCATGGGTTTGAAATAAATAACTTACTGCCTTGTAAAACAATATCCTTCTTCTTTGTCTTCGAATAGCTAATTTGCTCATTTAAACATATTGAAACACTTGTTTTTATGTAGGACTTTTTTTAATGAAAATTTAGCATTTCTATGAATTTCGAAATAGATTCTAGTGTAAAATGTAATGAAGAAGTGCAATCTGAGAGCCTCCTTCAGCTTGACCTGCTCATTGCTCTTTAAAAGGCTCTTAGGATTTGTTCTGTCTTGAAGAAACAACCACTTGGTTTAAAAGAAAAGAAGAAAAACTGCTGTAAAAGTGTATGACTCAATGGTTGATGAGTTGAAATCAGGTTCCTGGTAAGAATCAGGCATTCAGAAAATCTCCATAGTAATTGAAATTAGCGCTAGGGTTGTAAAATGGGACTACTTGAACAAACTCTTGGCATTGACAATGTGGTGTTTGAGAAATAGAAAGTATTACTTTGAGATACTGGTTTTAAAGTTTGTGTTTACAATTAAATAAAAAACATTTGCATGTACATTTGTATTATTCTACCAATTTTGAAGCCTTCCTACAGAAATTATTTCTCTTCTGATAGGAATTTAGTATGCTTTTACTTATTTAACTATAATGTCTTATATTTAGGTTCATTCTCCAAATAATAAGAAAAATGTTCTGTCTTCAGTGTAACTCCAAGTTTTCCGTACCTAATGAATTCTATATGCCAATATAATGGAGCCACAGAGAATTTGTGAGTTTGTACACAAGAGCAGAGGTTGTAGCATTTTGATCATGAATTAAGCAACTGGCTTCCTCTATTGCTGAAAAAGAATAGGGATGACTGTGTCTCTATAGTACCAAGTCATTCGCTGTATTTGTTGGTTGATGCTTGTAGCTGTCATTTTCCTGGTCCTGCCTGGCCCACAGTCAGGACAAATCTCTCTCACCGGCCAGTCCCGCAGCCGCTTAGACCCAACCAAGTCAACACACAGAGACTTATATTGCTTATAAACTGCAGCAGGGTTCTTGTTATCTAGTTCTTATATCTTAAATTAACCCATATCTGTTAGTCTATAAATTACCACATGGCTCATGGCTTACTAGTACCTTACACCTCACTTTTCATGGTGGCGGCTGGCAGCGTCTCTCTCCCTCAGCCTTCCACTTCCCAGAATTCCCCTCTCTCCTTGTCCCGCCTATACTTCCTGCCTGGTTACTGGCCAATCAGTGTTTTATTTATTAACCAATCAGAGCAACACATTTAACATACAGAACATCCCATAGCAGGTGCTTTCTGTTCTCTCAATTTTATTTTGTTTAAATGTCCTTTCTCCCTCCCTCCCTCCCTCCCTTTCCTCCTTCCCCCTATCTCTCTCTCCTTTTTAAATATAGAATCTCAATTTATAGTCCAGGCTGGCTTAGAACTCACTATATAGCTCAGGTTGTCATCCAACTTGTGCCAATCACCCTGTCTCAGCCTCTTGAGCACTGGGATTATAAATCTGAACTGCCAGGACCAGCTTTCAATTTAATTTTTAAAAGGTCATTATCAGAGTATCTAGACTTAAAAAAAAAAAAATCCTGGAGAAATCTCAGGGAAACCAGAGTGCCCTAACTGAATATACAGAGTGGTTGTTCTATAAGTGCAGGTGGGTCAGAGGGCTGGGACAGAGCCCTGGCTGCTAACACTTTATTCAGTAGCCTGCCTTTTCCTTAGAAGTGGATATAGACTGTCAGGTCCAGAGTGATCATCAGAAACTGTCGGTGGAAGAACACCAGGATTTACATATGGTATATTCATTAGGATAAAGGGGTAGGGTAGGTGAGGTTGGAAGATCCATTCTCTCTTTTGAATTTACAATATAATGAAACCCTGATCATCCTAAAGATTATCTTCAAAGTTACACATTTCAAGATTCCGAACTCTGGTCTCTATTGCAGAATTTTAGCAAAACTTGGGATTCTATTTAAATTTCAGTTTCATGAAATTCCACTCATTATTGTGCTAGTATGACTCTGTGGGGGAGGAGATTTTTATCTTCTTATGTAATTGTAATTTTTTGAGACCAAGTTTCATGTATCTTACACTATTTTTGAACTTTCTATGTAGTCAATCATAACCTCAAATGTCTAAACATCTAAGCCTCTGGTTTTTCCTCCACAATCTTGGAGTTATAGCATAACTTACCACATCTGGTTTATGTGAGTGCTGGCGATGGGACCCAGGACTTCATGCATGCTTAGGCAAACACTCTGCCAACTAGCTATATCCCCTCCTGATTTTTCCTGTCAGTAGACGAGATCACTCTAACACTGTTTGGCCCACAGTACTCCACTGATGGTGGACTGAACTCTTATTCAGGTTAGCCTAGTTGCTACTCTAGTAACAGTTTTTATTCTGAGGAAATACCACAACCAAAGGCAACTTGGGAGGAAAGGGCTTCGTTTGCTTATGTTTCCAGGTGATAGTCCATCACTAAGAGAAGTCAAGACAGGTATTCAAGCAGGGCAGGAACCTGTAGGCAGCAAATGATGCAGAAAGCATGAGTGAGTGTTGTTTATAGCTTGATCCTCATGACTTGCCCAGCCTGCTTTCTTAAATAGAACCTAGGACCACCATCCCAGAAATATCCTCACTCATTGTGAGCTGGCCCTCCCACACCAATCACTAATTAAGACAATGCCCTATAGTTTTGCCTACAGCTCTATGTTATGGAAGCATTTTCCAGTTGAGGTTCCTTCCTATCAGATAATTCTAGCTGTGTCAAATTGACATTAAAAAACTAGCCAGCATTGTAGCAAGTCTTTCTCTGTGCCACCAGCCAGCTCCCAAATAATGACATGCAAACTTATTATTAGTTATGAAAGCCTCGGCCACAGCTTAGGCTTCTCCCGCAAGCTCTTATAACTTAAAGTAACCCACATTTTTATTAATCTCTACCACATGGCCTTTACCTCTCTCTCATTCTGTGTGTTTGACTTGTTCTGAGTCTCCATGGCGTCTCCTCTGCACCTTGATTCTCTCTTCCTACTTCCACTCTCTACCTAGAAGTCCCACCTATACCTCCTGCCTCGCTATTGGCCGTTCAGCTCTTCATTAAACCAATCGCAGCAATATACCATCATACAGTGTATAAATATCCCACAACACCGCACTCCTATCTTTCTGAGATTTTTCTAGGAAGGAAATTTATACAGTATCCGATAGGCATCTGGCTCACATTGTTTTTGACGTTGGTCAGTCCTGTACTTAAAACATGCGGAGGGGTTTTTTTTTGCTTACAGCAAGTCCAAATCTTCACCCAGTGTTTAAGGTTTCCATCAAATTGTTCTCTGGCTGTTTTTACCTCCTGTTGTTATCTCATGAAAGCATCAACTCCCACTAGACACATTCTCCCCTCTCCCTTCTCTCATGCTATTTACTCCGAGCTGCTGTAGCTCACTTTGTTTACCCCTTCCCTGAAGTGTGACTGGTAGATATCCACGGCATGTGTTGCTTTGTGTTGCTTAATTGGCCAGGCCAACCCCCTCCCACCCGATTTGATTGAAGTCTCTTCTCGGGGAGACAGAAGCTGTATCATTTCTTATTTCCCACATGACTTGTATGATGAGGAGTATTCTGTGTAGAAAAAGCACTCAAGTGATTATTCAATATGTCCATTAAGTTTCCCAAGTTCAACACCCCATGTTATCTCCCATTAGTCTGCTGCTCTAATAACCAAATAAAAGCTCTGAAAGGATCGGCATTGCTTCTGCTTCGTGGACAGACTCTCTGGTTCCCTGGAGTTCTAGGTGATTGGTAGAAAAATCATGCTTTATGTGTAAAAGTGAAATTATTTAGCATGTCAAATGGAAATTCAGAAGAACCACAGGTAACTAAAGTTAACTGAAGGAGGGAAGGTAAAATTCAGACCCCTTCTTGAGAGGCAAAAATATAAATGAATATAATGAAAACACGAGTAAAGAATGAAGTTGAATATGTCCAAGAATATGAATCTTCTTGAGTAAGACAGGAAGTTCTAGAATAATTACAATAAAAGAAAGTTCACGAGTCTCCTCCATCTTGGTTGTTCATTGTTCAGCCACACTTATTGTATGTCTGTTCTTCCCTGAGGGAAAGAGCCATGAGAGGGAAGAGTGAAACCCACGGCTTAATTATATGTAATGACTGTATTCATTTTGGCCGGCAGAAACCCTTCTCTAACCGAGGTAAAATTATCCTTGCCCATTCCAGATATTGGCAGTGACAGCTTATGCTCGCCATGTCTTTTCTACTTTTAACACCTAAATGAGAAGAGCACAGAGGTTAGTTCCAAGTTTTATTTGTAGAGTGGATATATATTAGTTCTTGTGAAGAGAAACAACATCACAATACCACATATCTGTCTTGTCTTAATAAAAATGACTTTATTTTTCTAAGGCTATCTATTCAAACATTTTATCTTTATAAATACATGGCAAGTGCTTATTTTCTACGTGGAATGAAAAATGCCCTGGAGTGGAAGGCTACAAATTTGAAGCATAATTCTCATTTGTTTTTCTTCATTGATACACAGTATTTTTCAGAATGATTCCTCAGAGATCGATTACATTCATTCACTACTTGGGACACTTCAGGTGGACCTCTGTGTTTTGCATTAGTGTATGTTATTTTTACTAGTGGTGCTATTTGGTAGGATTACTTGGCTCTTATTGATGGTGAATCTCTTTTCTCACAGAGGATTTTTTATAAATTTTGGGCATGGTAGACTAAGAACTTCTAAGTTTTTTTTTTAAAGTGGTATTTGATTAGCAGCCTAATTAAAACAAGATTTAAGATCCAGTCTCCTTCAATTTTCTAGTAAATTGAATATGAAACACAAACTATATTACAGTTTTAAACTATGGAAAACTTAGGTAGGTAGTCAGCTTATTGCTAGAACATAGAGGAAGTTTATATTGATATTTGTATTTATTAAGATTTCAAAAGTACACAATTGAGATACTCTTTACACACACACACACACACACACACACACACACACACACACACACACACACACTTCTGGGTCGTGCCATTATTGTCTTATGCCATATCCTCTATCATTTGCCCTATTACTTATTTATCCATCTCGTTTTCTCTCTCTTGAGTGATCTGAGTTTTAAAATGCAGATTGGTGTCTTACTCATGTCATGATTTTATAAGTAGATCTAAGTTTGCAGTAGGACAACAATAGAAATGCAAATGAAATATTGCTTAAATGACTGATTTGTTGTGGAAAGTTACAGAATTTTCACAGATTATTTTCTTTAAAATATAAGCTACTTCTGTATGTACCAATTTTCAAGCCCACTCAAGAGCCAGTAAAATGGCCTGGTAGGTAAACGTGCTTGCCACCAAGACTGCTGACCTGACACCATGGTAATTCTTTATTATTCCCGGTATAACAAGTAGAGTTCTAAAAAAAAAAAAAAAAAAAAAAGAGGTAAGTAGTGGTTCATGTAGGGTCCTCTGACTTTTCATGTGCTCTAGCTCTTCTGAGAAAAAATATGAGATCATTGGTCAGTGAAACAAGAAGGGTCTCCTTAGAACGGTGACATTCTACAAGTCTGTATTTGCCAGATTTGTGAATTTAGATAGGAATTGAGCACATGGACAATCTCCATGCTCCTGATCAAAGGACTCATTCCTCTCATAATAATTAATGGAATGAGACAAAAAGCAAGTGTGTGTCATCTTTTTTGGCTGGCACCGCACATGTAGCATAGGCCTGCCATCCTTGTTTCAAAATATATAAACAGAAAGACATAGTGTGGGGAAACTGTAAAGCAAAAGCAAGATGGCATCCACAGTGTGTTGATGAAAACCACCAAGATGAGAAGAAAATACACTTTCATGTAGCTTCTATCTTTCCACAATAAGAGCCCCAAGATGCTTTGTTATCACATGAGTTGCCTACCTACCCTTCACATTTGGCTCCCAGTTCTGAAAGGCTTGGATAGGATGTGCATTCAGTAAGTGTAATGTATCTCCCAGGAACACTCCTTCAGAAGCATTTCTAACACTTTCGTTGCGTGCGTCACTTCTCCTTCATTTTCTGATGCCATGAGTTAGTCTAATTGAGGTGCCATTACAAAATAACATATGTCTTAAATAACAGAACTTTGGTTTCTCAGTTTGGAGGGAGAGAAGTTCGAGATCAGGGTAGCTTAAATGTTTGGTGTCTGAGCCCTTTCTCGTTTTCTTGAAGATGGCTGCATTCTGGCTGTGCCGTCTCTGCACACGAATATCTGTGCCTTACTTTTGCTCTGTGTACGTACATCCATGACATCTGTGGTATCTATATGTCTAAATTTCCTTCCTTATTACACCTTTATGACCTTTTAAAACATGTTTGTCTCTTTAAAAGTCTTATCTCCAAAGGTAGTCACATTCTGAAATACTAAGATTTAAGACTTAGCTATAGAAATCATATGACAGTGGAGAATGTAGCCCACAGCCCTGTATACATTGAAACATCTGGTGATCTTGTAATAGCAGGCATTTATCTATTTGAGTGCTTTATAATGGAGACCAACTATAAGCATGGTTGCGATGCTCATAGCAAATCCAGAACACATCGACTTTATTTCAGCATCTATTATCTGCAGCTATGGGAATCAGTAGCACAGAAACAGGAACATGATTCTAATGTAAAATTAGTGAATTACACCTTGCTATTATAACAAAATACCTGAGACTAGTTAATTCATAGAGCAGAAATGTGTTTTCTCACACCTCTGAGGATAGGAAGTTCATGGCCTAGGAAGGGCCAGGCCTCTGCTCCCAAAATGGGGCTTTGTGGTTGAGTCTCAAGTAGGGATAAATTCTATGTCCGATCACTGCATTGGGACCAAAGGACAAAAAGGCAAACCCGCTTCTCTTCATCTCTTCATAATTTTGCTAATATCAAAGAGGAAGAATGTATTCCTTTATAACTTTGTGTTCTTTTAGTAGCTTTATCACATGAAAATTGAACTCTTAGCATGTGAGTATGGGGACACAGTCAGACTATAGCAACTAGCCAAGAGGATATTCTTCATTAAAGAAAATGAATGAAGCAGTCACTGTACAGCGCTCGGAAGTAGACGAGGATGTGGAGGGACAGGATGTCAGGACACCTTCAGGTTCAGTTTCTAGGTAAACCTGCAGGATTGAAAATGACCACTAGAAAATGTCAGTGTTTCCGTGTATGTGACAACAAGCAAAAGGTCCACAGGCTTTTGTTGTCATTTTAGGAGCAACAATATGTTACTTAAACATACAGCTCTTTATGCCGGCAAAAGTCTAAAAAAATTTACTGCCGTAATTTTATCAGTCAAGTGGTCAAGAAGGCCATAGCCCTGGTTATGCCATCTATAGCAGCAAGCTCTCTCACCCATCAAAAAGCAAGAGGCCAGCCATGAGAACCTGCAGTGGGCCTTTGTTAAGTCAAGTGCCATTTTTAAAGATGACAAATATATCCTGGGTAGAATAAGAGGTAATGTTTACAGTTTTTACAGAGAAAATACATCTGCAATGGTATATACAGAGATAACTGAACTGCCACCACACAGAGAACTATTTTAAGAGATTATCTCCCATTATGGTGGGGACTGGTGAGTCTCAAATCTACCAGACATACTGGCACTTTAGGAATTCTTGAAGTAGTTGTCAAAATCTTATGCTCCAAGGTCATCTCCAAGCAAAACTTGCTCTTCTGTTAAGGTCCTTAATCTTATTCTTCTCCCTTTTCTCTCCCCCTTCTGCCATTCTCTCCCCTCCCCTCCCACATAGGGTATTTTCCATTTTTACTGACTCTACTCCTTAAGTGTTCCTCACATCTAAGAAAGAATTTTCACACCATCTATGTTCTGCTGGCCCAGGGTCTTACTGCCTACCCAAGGTGAAATAGGAAACTAACCAGCATGTGTGTTATGGGAAGCTCCTGAAATTCAGCCAACAAAGCCTACACCTTCACACTGAAGACTGAAGTATTGGAAGTTACAGTTTCAAAACTCCGTTGAGAAATCATAGTAGTCATTGTTAGAACTTTAAAATACCAGTTCAAAACCAGGAGTTCAGGCCGCCCCTAAGAAAGAATTGCACCTGAGGAATGGGTACGTCTGAACATGTAAATAGGAATAGATGCAGCCCTACAGATAGTATATGACTTACCCCTTCTTGCATTAGTGGTCCCTGGGGAATACTTATATTTGCCATTGCAAAAGTATTATTATGAGACTCATTCAGAGCCAAAAAAGAACTCATGTTTTCCCAATGTATTTGGAATTTTATGTTTTTCTAATATATCTACAAAAAGTTTCTAAATTTAGACTCTTGTAGAAAATAGATGAATTCCCATAAATATGTGATGTCTTCAATGTATTAGCTTTTAAATCTTTAAAACTTTTCTTCAGTTATTATCAAAGTATAGTTTTTGCTTGCTTGTAGCTTTTCTGCTTAATGGCCCACCGAACCACCCACTTTCAGTTTTACTTTGTAGAGTACATTTCCTCAAAATATAAATCTTTTCTCTTTTATTTTGCAAAAGAAGCCTAAAAAATGATAGCTTGGTAATAACGTCGCTCATCATTCATGAACACATAAACTTGAGTCTAATGTAATCACTCCAGAAGGATTTGAAGTTTAAAAAAAAAAGAAATCTGAAATGTCTGCATATTGTGGAAAATTTTGTCCATGCAAAGGAAAAATACCAAGGCTCTTTACATTCTCAGGCTCATAACCTCTGTGTGCTTCACGGGAAAACAGGGAAACATTCAGTGTTTCTCACGTTTACTCTAAATGTTAAACCAATGTGAATTGGAAAGCTGGAAGAATCCTCCACAAATTGCTTTCATCTGGCATTTGGCAAATCACACCATTCTTCTTGCCCCATCCAAAATGAGATTATTGCTGAGTAAGAGAAAATGAGGAGGCTAACTGTGATTATCATCCTGATTAAGAAGTGCTTTGGGCGTAGGTGAAGCGCCCTTAGGATGTGGGTATGTTGACTGTCTCCAAGAGGATTAACTGAGGGCCAAGATTCTCACTGAATTTGGATGACATGCTTCTAAGGGCCAGCTGCATACTCCTTTTCCTCTCTGTTTCCTTCCTGTTCCAGCAAGAGTGAGCCCACAGCATCCTTGTGCCATGGTTTTCTAACCAGCCTGGGCCAGATTCCCAGATCCTTGAGCCTAACTAAACCTTTCTAGGTTGTTTCTTCTCAGGTACCTGATCACAGCACCAGAAAGAAAGGCAAACATGTACCAAACAGAGCACACAAAAATATTTGTGCAAAATAGTTTTCTTCCAATTACAGTTTTAAGTAGGTAGTAGTAATATTTTCTACCCACACAGATGCCCTTAGTTAAGTACAGTTTTTCAACTGTTCCTCTGTAGTTGCTTTTAAATTTATGTATTTCATGTTTATGTATGTTTTGGCTGCATGTATATCTGTGTACCACATGTGTGCCTGGTATACCCCAGGAGGCCAGAAGAGGATGTCGGAGTTCCTGGCACTGGTGTTAAGAAATGTTGTGACCCACCACCGTGTTGGTGCAGGAAATAAGAAGACAATGATCTCTTCTGCTGACTAATCTCTCCAGCCCCTGCTCTTCATTTTGTAAAGATTAATTTTCTCACTGTTTTTTTTTTCCCCCTATGCTGCAGACTAAACCAGTGGCTTCCTTCATATGAGACAAGCTCTCTGCCACACTGAACTTCCCACTCGATTCCTAACTCTTCATATTAAGGAATCTTCTTTTTTGTTTTTCTTTTCTTTTGTTGTTCTTTGGTTTGGTATTTGAGGCATGGTTTTCTGTGGTAGGATTACACGTGTGAGCTACTATACCTCCTCATTAGGATTTACATATCTAATGTACTGTATCAGTTCTGTTTTATTTTGTAGTAGCGTGGTGTGAGTAGACTTCTTAGTCTCCATATCTTCAGAGAATCAATAGAAAGGTACTTCTTTACTGGAATGGAGGATGCTGACAACAAGTGTTCAAATATTCGTGATGGAAAAATTAAGCCCCTTTTTTTAGTGTGTGTGTGTGCTCCCAAAGCTACACAGAAATTCATGAAAGAGTTTAACCAGTCTGCTATACTGCAGTTTGGTCTTTTGTGAGCTACTTGTGCATATAGAAGGCCAAGATTTTATTCAATAATATTTTTTGTTGTTGTTGACATTGGGGGTAGACAGAATTTCGGATCAGGGATTTCAATAAAGTAAACTATGTGGTAAATTTAACAAATGCCAGTATATTTTCTTCACATGGTTGTGGTTTGTTTGTGTGACTGCAAAAATACCTGCAGTATAGCCTAGCATAAACAATAGTCTCTAAAGATGAGACACACTGGAATCAAAGGGAATGACTGTGACCCATGTCAGTGTCCTTGTTTTATGAGATCAGAACCCATAAGTCTTGACTCATCATCTACTGCATTTTTAGTATGCATTTATTTTTACCACTTTAATTACAGTAGAGTTTTTAGCTGTACAATAGTTTGTAATTATTTGTCTGAAAAATTGATTTGAGCCTTGAACATATATTATTTTGTGCATCAATGGAATTAATTCATTTAAATTGTTCATATACAAATCGCTGCGTAGAGCGTTTTCCTTCCCTAATGAGAGAGAAGCTTGTGAACAGCCCCACTTGGTGGGTCGATGCTCAACCTTCACTTCTTAATTCAGATTATCTCAGAGTCTGTCACCTTTCATTTGACATTTAAGTAAATATAGTGAAGAAATGAATGCTTGGAGAGGTAGTCAGGGTTCCTTATACACAGGGTGATCAACGTTTTAAAGATCTGTCCAATAAACAAAAACAAAAGAAAATAACAATAAAACCCGTTAACTCTACTTGATTTAAAGGAAGGCGTTTTTCTTTATAGGCATCCAGATTTTACTTCTAGCTGTGGGGCATTGGAAGAATTTCAGCCAGACCTCAGTGAGAAATGAGTGTCTGTTATGCTCTGAAAAGCCCCCTTGCCTGGGAGCAGCACTGAACTAATTTTGCTGTTGAATAATAGTTAATTGGCTACCTGTCTTCCCACAATGAGCAGAGCAGAAAATTTTTAGTTGAAGGTATCACAAATGATATGACTTCCCTTGGGATTATTATAATTATTATTTTATTTTTATTAAGTTCTTCATCCTTTGCTCAGCTCTCACCCTGTCACCCATGTTTTGCTACTGAGGATTAGCTTTTTCGAGCAGAGCACCGTTGAGATTTGGAAAACTGCCCGAATGTACTTCCTCCTTCATGTCACAGTGACTTTGAAGGAAAGCCTGGTTATGAATTGAGAGCTCAGAGCTCTGTCCTGTGCAATCCCTGATACATTATTTCAGGGATACTTTTTTATTGCTTCTTAGGAAATGGATTTTTCTTTACTGTGGATCACCTTTCCCTGGGTTCTGTCCACTTCAAATGAAAGAGAGAAAAGGGGAAAAGTAGGCATTTATAATCCCACGGGACTAAAAATGGAGGGAAATTATGACCTAAGACAAGCATGGTTCGTTCATGCGACAGGTCTCTTGATTCTGTGAGCAAGGGCTGGCCTCCAGGCCACAGCTTTTCTTCTGGATTCCTTCCTACAGATTGTAATTATTCATTTGTTTGGATGTGTTTCACGGCAGCTCTTTCTAGGGACCAAATATGACTTGTTCGGAAATCTCTTCATTTCTCCCCCGGTGTAACTCTCTGGTTGTGGGAATGTAGTTTCCGGCCTGATCGGGTAGTTCCCAAGTCTGTAACACAATTGGTAAATGAATATCTTTTGGCAATAGACTTGTTTAATTTATTTAACACAATAATTTAGAATAACAGTCTTCGGTCTTCTTCCTGTTTTGATCAGACTATGTTGGATTAATGTGTAGATAGGAGAATTCATGGTTTTAAGAGACACAAAGACAAAGAGGTGTTAAGACTGCTTAGGAGAAGCATGGAATGAATATGAACAGTCTCCTGGGTTGGGAGTGTGTAGTGGTTGGTGGACTGTGCTCTGAGATAAGACATTTGAAACTATTTTAACTTTCACATATGTCTTGACAATGAAAGCCATGGCTTGTATTCTGGGTTTTAAAAAGGCAGACTTGTCTATACTGTTTAAGATTTAATACTGAGAATGTAGCCTTCCAGACAGTGTAATGTTTGCTTTGAAATGGATTTGATGTTACAGAGAGGTGAGGATTTTGATTCTTAAAACATGAGACAAACATTATAATAAGAATGAAGTGGAAGAAACCTCACTCCAATGGAGAAACTTTAACTTTTAACCTTAGGAATTAGTTTCTGCATTATTATCATTGGAAAACACACTGTGCCTTAGAGGAAATATACCATATATAATTCTCACCACATTCTTCTACCTTCCCATCATACAGTGTCAGCAGCGCTGTATATTCAGAGCTCATAAGATGACTGTCTGAATGTGACATTATCTGATGACTCTCAGAAAGCCTTTAAACATAAAAGATAGAGTGGAAGGCTTCATTGCTCTCCTTGGATGATATTCCCTCCCACCCCCTGAGGTCTAAGCAAGATTAATGTTCTCAGCTGACATAATGACACCTCAGGCTGTGGAAGGACAATACAGTATATACAGAGTGGGAGTCGGATGTGCCTAATAAAATGTATCACCTTAATTTTTTTTTCTAAATACTATTAGTTTGATATTGCTCTGGAGGTAATGATGTTCAGCTTGTAAATGTGTTACATAAACCATTTTGTTTATACACTTACACATACATATTGGTTTTCTTCGAAATGATAAATCACCTCACATTCGCTGTCTCTCCTCCATCACAAGAAAGAGTTGTCATTTCCTCAACTCAGTCTGGTGAGCTTTGGCTGAATAATTTTTCTGTTTAATGTACAGTAGAAAGTGCCTTTTATAGGAATGTCACCCCCAAAAGAGAGGTATACACAGAAGCTTTGGCTTGCTTGATGTGAATCCTTGATTCCCGGTGATCAGAACTAGTCCGTAATTAAAAAAAACAGACAACAACAACAACAACAAAAGCATCATTTCTTATGATCAGTAGATGCAAGAAAGCAAGATACTTGTTTCCGAATGAGCCAAGTTAGTAAGGACAATTGCCACACATATGACAGGTCCTGAACAGTTGTGGTCAGATGGCAGACCATGTGAAGTGCCAAGGTGTCAACTGAGAAAACACTCTGCAGAGGTATAACATGTAGAAGAGGAGAGGTAGGATAACAGCACAAGCCTGCTTAAATGAAAGGAGAATCTAGGCAATCCAAGCATGTGTTTTGTCAGAACAAGTGAAGCCTGACTAAATCAAGATGGTCTTACCTCTGATATAACAGTCTGTTGAAATGATTGGATTGCAATTGGCCCCTTTCAGCCATCTTGCAGAAAGCACATGGTGACATCTTTGATAGGAAACACTATGGGAATATACTTCATGTTTTTTGTCTTTCTCCTGTAGCAGTCATTCACTATCTATCTATCTATACCAAAACATCATTTTGATAGGTGATAGTCTATGGATATGCAAACTAGCTTGGCTTTTAAGCTTTCCTATCAAATAGCTCCAATATTAGAAAGTAATGATGGGCGAGCTCTGGAAAGAATATAATGTGACATTCAACTGAAAAATTTCTTTACAAAGTTTCTACTCCAACTTAACAATTTGTGTCAATTTTACTCTCTTCTGGTATCTTAGTGCAATCCCTCCAGACATACTTGATGTTTCCCTCTAGATATCCTTAGTGTTTCCCTCCAGACATCCTTAGTATTTTGGGCAGGTGAACCACACCCACACGTATTATACCTTTTCTCTCGTGTCCCGTGAGTACACACATGCCTCATTTGGGAAAAGTGCCATGCAGATGTACAGAGGTCTCTGAGGAGTGTGAATGTGGTGTTGATCCCGAGTGCTTTTGGAGTCTTAATGGAGCCTCTGTGACTCTGCATGTTTCCCTTGTGAAGAGGAATTGTTAGCTGACCCTAAATCATGGGCAGAGTTCTTTTTGTGAACTGATACATAGAAAGGAGAGGGCCTTCAAAGCTGAAGAATTGTGCCTGAACCAGCAGTTGGAGAGACAGTGTCTAAAATCTGACTAGTGACCCCATCGATTTCCTTACCACTCAGACTAAAGATTGAAATTTGCATCCATATAGTGTGTTAGCGAATCCTTTACTCTAAGAACCGTGTTTTAAAAGTGAGTCTTTTTTATGAGATTTCTGGATGTGTGAAGGAGTCGGTCTCTGATTCTTATTCCTTCGCTTGGGCTCTTTTCCGTTTCTTTTGTCCAATTTTTTTTGTTCAATTCTTTTATCTTATTGTGCTATATTTTATTATTGTCACTTAAAAGCCTGCTGGCTTTCCAGTGAGAGTCAAAATGGGAATGGATCCACATGGGAGGGAGGTGGGGAGGAACTGGGAGGAGTAGAGGGAGGGAAAACTGTAATCAGGATATATTATGTGAGGAAAAAAATCTATTTTCAATAGAAAATGAATTATTTGAAGACACATATGAATACTTCCATTAATTTATAGTTAATTGAAGTTTATAAACATTTGTAAAGTCATCAGTGTAAACAGAATATTTTGATAAAACCAAAAGTGTTTATGATTGGCTTCAGATGACAATTGCCATTTTATATTGTCTTCAGTGTCCATTTGATTTCTGCATTTTGTTTAGTTTCAACAGCATCAGGAAAGTCCTAATTCAGACAGAGAATACATTATTGAAAAAAAACATAATTAATAGTTTATCTGCCATCCAAGGATAAGCTCTTAGTAAGCTGAGAGCACAGTAATGGGAAAATGTTGTTTTCTTGCTGAAACACTTAAAATTTGTTTTCCTGCTGCTCTCCAGTGTTAACTGGCTGATACCTATGTGGGTGGAATAAGCCCAAAATTATTGCTGGGGACCATTTTAAAGCAGGGACACATACATTACCCTTTTCTCAGTGCAATGTTCTATTAGAGAAAATAGCACACAGGTTGCTTAAGAGGTATTTTTCTATTGTCTCTTCAGCACCAAAAATCAGAAAACTCATCATTCATCTCATTTCTTTCTGTTTTCTAATTTAGTGGAATACAAGTTTTCAAATTAATATTCTAATGATCCTGTAACCTTAGGTAGTATGCATGCTACTGTCTCCCATTTCATTAGTTTTATTAATATAAACTTGATTAGTTTGGGTGATACATTTCTCTTAGCTAATTTGGCTGAAGGTTTGGAATCTTTTTGAGGAATCAGCTCTTTGATTCATTACTCCTTTGTATTGTTCTATTGGCATCCACTTTAGTAATTTGAGCTGATTCCTTTCTGTCTACAGATGTGTGCTTGGGTTAGTTCTCAAATAAACAACTTAACGATGCACCTGAAGCTCTCAGGAAAACAAGGAGAAACATCTTACCTTTAGTAGTCCGCCCGTAGTGCGCCTCATTTCTAATGGGGAACATTGGTTTCTAACATGACATTCTCAGAGTCGCTGCTGTAATTGGAAGGCTGCAGGTGATAGAAAGCACAAATTGTGGGGAGTTATCTCACACTGAGAAGGTGTTGGACTTAGCGATCAGTAGGTGTGAGAGCTTGTACTTGCTCCTACTGCCGATGTAGTGTGCTCATAATAGGCTTCACTTTGTAATTTGGAGCAACTAAATTAACCTCTCTATCCTAAGCAACCTAACCAAATACTACATTAATCCTAATGCCATTTCTCTTCAGCACCAAAAATCAGATGCGGTGAGAGTCCCCATCACTGTGATTTCATGAAGACTGGAAAGGTTAAAAACTATTAAGTTATTAGCTAGTACTCCACTATAGTACATATAGTATGTTTGATAGGTAGACCTAAGTCATAACCCTTAGTGCTCATGATTATGATTCTTATTGGAAAGTGGGATCTGTTGGGTATATATAATTGAGACATAAAGAAGGTGAGGGCTTACGAGCTTAGGTTAGATTTTGAATTCAATAATGTCTTTATCAAGAAAAGAAAGATACAAAATGAAATAACTGAGTAAGAAGAGACAGAACTTGAAGCCATGTTAATTCAAGTGATGGAACATCAAAGATGGCCAGTAACCCTCAGAATATAGGAGACAGGCAAGGGATAGTTTCTGCGTTGCAGTCATAGAGGGAGCCAACTCTGCCAGTGCCTTGGCTTTAGACATCTGGTCTCCTATACTGTGTGATTATACAGATATTCTATAAGTTATGGTAAATAATCAGACAAGAAAGAAATAATTTAAAAGAATGCAAAGGAAGACATTTTTATTTATATATGGTATAATTGTCATGATGATTCTACCAAAAATCTCCTGAAAATAGCAGTGAACTTCATAGGGTCATATAAAAAAATGGTCAAAGTGTTTTAAGAAATGTCAGTGGATTTTCTATATGACAATCATGGATAGTTTAAATTTTAAAGAATAAATGCCTTTTAAATAAGGTCTTATAATAGTGTAAATGCTTAACTATAAATCTAGCACAGGTTTATTATATAGAAATTATACCATATTAATAAAAGAAAAAATAAGTACTGCCAATATAAATGAAAAGATACATTTTCATTAATAGAATCTGGCATGACTTCAGTTTTCATTAATCAAAACTCTTTAGTTGATGTCAATTAATTGATTCTAAAAATTTTGTAATAGAGGTTGTAGAATACCTAACATAGTAATGAAGGAAGAAACCAAGCTGGTAAGTTTTTACTTCCCAATTTCAAGTGTATCTAAAAAGCTAGAGAAGTCAAGTGGTGTATTATGAGAGAAAGAATAGACTCATAGGAATTCTGCCAAGTGTTTGGCTTTGTTTTTCAATGTTGTAGTTATACCACATTGTACAACAATTACATTCTGTTCCAGCCAATGAGGATTAAAGCATAATTTATAGCAGCTATATATGTAGTCACTCCAGACTACTACAAGCAATCATGATATCCTTGAATTTGTGAATGAATAAAGTCTGACACAATAATCTCCCCCTTATCCACACGGGACCTGTGTCCCAATCTCTAAAAGATACCTCCATCACAGATAGTACCAAACTCTTTCTGTGCATTTTTCTTCGTTAATTTATAGTTTTATAGCAGTAAGATTAACAACAACGGTAATAAAACACAACAGTTGCTATACTACAGGTTATAATAAAATGGCCAGCATGGCTACTCTTGCATCTGGAAGATGTTATTAATGTGTTCCTAGAACACAGCCACAGTGACTGCTACATGGCTAGCTGATGGCATTATAGACAACATGGAAATTCAGGATTCGGAGATGATTTATGTCCCAGGAATATCTGGATGGCTTGATTTTTTTTTTTGTCATGTTACTCAAAATGCTATGTAATTTAAAGCCATTGATTGTTTCTTTGAGGAGCACTCCATTTAGTACTGCACATCTTAGTTGACTGCAGATAACTGAAACCTTAAAGTGTAAAACTGCAGCTAAGGCGTTCATGGGGGAGGGGGATTGATCTGAGTGCAGTGCAAAAAACGGTCAGGAACTGAAGGAATAAAAACCAGACTGACATACGAACTTTCAGTGTGAAGAACCTAACATGAAGTTACATATATAATTCTAATTAAAAAAAAAAAGTGACATTTTTTAAAAGGCAGAACTACAAAGACAGTGTGTGTGGATTGCCATTGGGGCAGAGTGAGAATCAGTAGAATGTGTCTGTATCTAGAGGAGGAGATAGCCTGTAAAGAATTAACTTGCTAGGTGGCTGGCAAGTCCTGAGTATGTAGCTCAGGCTTGAAGGCTGACAGTCCGAGGAGCCCAGAGAAGTGACAAGAATCCACAATTCATCCCTGAGGAGCCAGCGTTCAGCTGATGTCTGAGGAGCCGGTCCGGCAGATGAAGTCAAAAGCAGTGTAGAATTTCTTCTGTCCTCTAGACCCCATTTTTGTTAGGTCTATTTAGTTATCAAACTAATTGGCTGAGCTATAGAAACACTCAGAAGGGCAAGGGCACTGAATTATACCAGCTTCACCAGCTGACACCATAATGTCAACTAAGAAACCCTCCATGTTGACATACAGAATTAACAATTCCAGTCAATGGAGGTCAGTGGTTGACCCAGGCTTGAGGGCATGATATTAGTATAAGAAAGGCATTGGAAGTTTCTGAAGGCATTGAAACACTCGTAGTAGGTTGAATGGTGACCCTCTAATAAAGAAATAAACACATGAGCATCATCAGAACATGTAAACATGACTTTACATAGTTACATCATGGTACAACCTTATGTAATGATGCATACTGAACTTAAAAAAGTATTACTAAGATGAACAGATGTGATGAAGTGTAAGGAAATGGGTAAGTAGGGTTTGTGTTAGGGAACTCCAATGAGTGGATCCTAAAAAACGCTTGAGTCAGTGAAGGTCAGCATCACACTGGTGACATGTTCACTTGATATTGCATGAAAGTGGAAATGTACCTTTCTCACATCTCACCTACATGTCAAATCTACTTATGGGGGAAACACTAGATTTGTCTGTTACTAGGATATTCTACAAAATCCTGTAGGAGAATTTCCCAAACTATCAGGAAGCTACATTCCAACAAAGTTTATATCCCAGAATAAAGGAATGAAGGGGACATGAAGGCAAAGGAAAAAAGACATTGGGTAAAAATTAACAGACTAAGTCAGATGAAGGCATCTGGTAATGTATCAAGACCTTCTTTAACTTTTACAATACTCACAATAGGAAACTAGATTTTATGTAACAGTGTACTCTGGGGCAGCCTGCAAATTTTCTGTAGAACTTTATGGTTTTCTTATTTATTCGTTTGTTTGTTTGTTTGTTTAGTAATGTTATTGCTTGGTCATTCTATTGGAGTGGACCTGTTGGGCTGTCTTAAGGAAGGCCAGTATAGTCGTAGCCAGTCTTAATTGGGTTCAAATGTCACAGTGTATCCTCACACCATTCTGATGACCTGAAATCTGAGGTGAGTGGATCTGAGGTGTGCGCATCCTGTGAAGGGCTGCAATCAGGGCTTTCTTTCCTTTTCTAATTTTGGTGAGTCACGGCTTTCCTTAATATTTTTTTGAACTTTCAAATGCACTACTCCAGCATCTGCCTCTGTCTGTACGCCTGCTTCTGTGCTACTCTGCTTGCCACATTTCAAGTAACAGTCATCCTTACCTGTGTGATCTCTTCCTGTTGTCCTCACCTTTTAATTGCCTCTGAAAAGAACATTATTCCAATGAAGTCCCAAGTGAAGACACCGAGGTTGTTACTTATTGGTGGTGGTGGTGGGAAACTATTTAAGTCATTTCTAATGGATCACAGCTATAAAATATGAAGTACTTCCATGGGTATGGCAAAAGAAACTGCCATGAAACCATATTAATTGCAGTCCAAATGGGCACACAAGCAGCCTACCGAGCATTACAATTCTCCAAGTAATGGTTATAAAGATAATAGGAAAGAGTTATTCACATGCCATGCTATGTTATCACTGATGTGAGTGTTCTGTCCCTGTCCTCTATTAGTTTTTATATTTTGATTATCCTTTATTTGTAGTTGAGACCATGGCCCCAAGACTAAAGAAATTTGGTAGCAGTTAAATTCCCAACCTGTGTTAACAGGTTTCAGCAGTTACCAAAATGCATCTCAGACTTTCTCAGTCTATGGACATGGGAGAGGATGTTTACATGAAGGATATTATCAGCTTCTTGGTGTGAAGACTTACCAGTCTTTTAGCTAGGAGGATGCCCTGCCATAGACCACTAATGCTTCCTTAATTTCAGGTAGAATTCCATCTTCATTATCTAACTGTCTTCCCTTATACTCTTCCTTTATTAATTTCCATTCCCTCTCGACTTGCTTATTCAGGTTAGACTCCTATAGGTATAACCTTCCAGATACTCCACCCCGCAAGCACACACGCACATTTAGAGCCATTTAATTTTTTGTCTTCCCCAAAGGCTTAAAAATGGACTCTTAATAATGGAAAGATTGGTAAACTGTACTGGGAAGAAATGAAGCATTTCCAGAAGCTATTACAGATAGGGAGAGGTGAAATAGATGTGTGTGTGTGATGAAGTAAGTGATTCAAATAGAACAATTAACAGATGGCAGGAACAATTACATATTCATAGTTCTGGCCAACAGCATTTGGTAGCTATAATTACCTTACAGGTGTTAACTGCCCTTGGATCCTAGAATGAGACATCTCTGAGCACTAGAGAGGCACAGTTAGATGGCGCATGGTCACAAATTAGCAAACACTCCATTGGCTCTTTCTCTTCTTCTTTTTTTTTTTTTTAGACATGAACCAGAAAGCTAAATTCAGTTCTTGGAGTCTAATGCTAAGTTCACAAAAAGTGAAACATAAATGGAAGAGCAGGTGTGCTGTAATCTTCACATTGATTGCTTGGGTGGGAAAATACTGCGCATTAAAAGACATTTAAAATTCGCTCAGCGTTTGCAAGGTACAAAGTCCAAACAGGCAATCGTTTATGGAAAAGGTAGCAGCTGTTATGACTTATTCCTTTGAGTCTTTTTTTTTTTTTAATTGCCTGAGTTTCATATGTAAAGCAGTACTTTTGGGCCACCTTTAAAAATATTTTTTGTGTGTGGATAAGTTTCTAGCTAAGTTCTTCACAGCCTTAAGAAGATTATAATAGAATGTGATTATCAAAATTTGTTACTATTTTTATCTCTGTTTATTTTGACAGAAAATTATTTGAAAATCTAGGAAGTCTAATATTTTAGCACACCCACAAATTAGGTCATTCAGACAATTTTACTTTATTTTCATTTGATGATGAAGATAAATGTTTGCTTTCATGTAACGTTTGAATTCGGTGGAATCTTTCAGCTGAGGAAGTATTGACCCTACTTAGAATGTTTACATTAAAACAGGGAGAAATATATATATCCCCCCCACCCTGCTTTAAAGGTTTCCCTGTCTGAATCTGAATTGGAGCTTTTGTCTGTACTGCAATTGAGGGCTGATATTTATGACTGTCCTTCGCTTTCTTAAGTTGTACCTTAGAATGGTTGTTGTTTACCAAGGTAACTTCAACAGCTATTTTCTGAAGTTCTTGCACAAGTGTGACTCTTCTTGCACAAGTGTGACTCTTCTGAATTTTTTTATTCTAGAAAGAAATTATAATTCTAAATGTTTTCAGTTGATTCATGCAAGCCTCTATTCTTCCCTTCCCCTCATCCTATCTCCTGCCCAGTTTCCTTCCCATGCTCCTCCTTTTCTTCTTAGAGATGGGAGCCTAATTATGTTGACCAGGAGGGCCTCATGCTCTTGAGCTCGAGAGATCCACCTCACTCAGCCTTCCACGTGCTGGGGCTCTAGGCCTATGCTACCTTTCCTGTTTCCTATTCTCACTTTCTAAAACTGATTTTTTTTTTTCTGTTAGCCTCACCTAAGAAACAGAGTATGGATTTTTTTTCTCTAAAACGGAGTATAAAAAAATTCTATTTGATTAGTTTACTATTTAAAAACATACTTTGAGATACCAAGTTTCAAAGGCATTATATTATGCACTGATACACAGAGGCAGGATAATAAAAGGTTAAATGTTTATGATGTCATATTTTTTTATTTACCTGGAGTGAAAACTATATTTTTAGTAATGTACATGTCACTTTCCTGAAATGTGCTATAATTTTCCTTTAACATTCTATTCCCTGTGATAATGATGGAGTGTATTTCAGTGTGTTGAAATACATTGTAAAAAAACTGAACTGATTTTCTTCTGCTTTGTAAGATCTTCTCCAGTAATCCTGGTGCCTTTTCATGTTAAAGCATATGACACTTTTCTTCTGTCATCACTGTGAATAATCAATAAATAAATTTCCCACAAGCCCACATAAAAACACATATTGCCACATATATAAAGTGTAGTCATTGGCCCAAACATTACTCTTCTCATTTCTAGTTTATGAGTCTGTTCACGCATTTCCATTAAATATAATAGGGAAGGTAGCTCAGTATAGAGTGCTGCCTCATTTGTCTGAGGCCCTGGATTTGATTCTGAGCAAACCCACGTAAGCGCGTGAGCGTGTGCACATGCACACGCACGCACACACACGCACACACGCACAAAGCATTGAATAATTTTCAAAACTCAACACTTGCCATGGGGATGAGCTATCTCTTTGAAAATTTTGTTTGTTTGTTTCTGTATGATGGCCGTATCCAAAATGAATAATCTAAATTTGGCAAGAAGTTCAATGCCCATGTATTTTCTTGCTTTAGGTTGAAAATAGCTCAGTTTGTAGCCTATGAATTGCTTTGTAAATAAAAAGATAAATTTTGTAATTCCATTCTATGTCTTTTAAATATATTATAGTTTCACATAGTTCTTGATAGTAAGAGAGAAATGTGAAGAATATTATCAAGAGCATGATTTTCAACCTTTTGTATAAGAATACCTTTGCACAGAAATAAAAACCCTAGCTCTTGCATGTAAAAGAAGCAATTATAATCATCCTTGAGAAGTAGAATTAAGTCTGAATTATATTATGAGAACAAAATTTTATAAAACTGAAGGGTACACATAACTTTAGTTAAGAACTTTTTTTTTTGTTAGTGAGCACTTGTCTCCCTATTTCGTTGATTTATAATAAAACATTGAAGGAGCAAAATTTGTTCTGTAGCACTGGGACATTGGGAGCACTATTAAATCTTAGGGAAAGAGCTTAATTGTGGGTATGCCAGGGGGACAGTTTCAGTACTAGTGACCTTAAATTTACTAATGCTTCTGAAGAATCATTATCTGCAGAAGTTTGACTGATGTCATCATTACATTTGACATAGTGAAAAAAAATAACAAAACCGCTAAAAGAAAGTTCACAGTTTTATCCATTGAAAAATCCAATTTCAAAACAGTTCCATCCTTTGGACTATCATATACTTTCATATTGATTCCAAGAAAATTGGTAGAGATAATTTTATTTTTGTAGTTTAAACTTGTTTGGTTTTTCTTTTTTGTTTTTGTTTGTTCATTTGTTTTGCAACAAGGTTTTCCATGTAGCCGAGACAGGCCTGGAACTTGCAAAGTAGCTGAGGTTGGCCTCCAAATAGCAGTCCTCCTGTGGCTGCCTTCGGAGTACTTGATTCACACATGCACCCAGTACCTTGTAAAGTTTTATGTTCATTTAAGAGAAATTTGTCATTCTCATTGCTTTTCTGCAATCTCTCTCTGGTCTTTGGAACAAAGTTCTCCATAGTAGAGGAACAACTACAGAGATGCACAAATTCATGCATAAAACATCAAGATTACGTTGGAGAAGACCACTCTCTTTCTTTACTTCTCTTCCTTGGCACCTGGATAGCTGAGGCCAATGCCAGAGTATTTAAGCAGCAAAGACAAGCCACATGCATGCAAGTCCATGCTGATAGATATGCCACTAGCAGGTGTAATCCCACCACAGATCCTTTCAATATTACATCTGAATAGAAGAACAAATGGAATTACTTGAATCACACACAATACTATGACTAATGTTGACATTGTTGGTTCTGCTTGTGAATATGTGGCAACACAGTCTCCAGATGATGAGTTGGACACTGTTGTTGTTGTTGTTGTTGTTTTGTAGTTTGCATATTTACCCTATCAAATTGCCATAGTTGTGTTATAAAAGTAAACAATGACTTCACACAATGTGATTGCTTAATTCTTGAAAGCTGGATATGAAACTCTATGAACAAAATGATAATGGTAGATTACCTTAGGGAGGTAGAACTTTAGAAAGCTACAGAATTTTAATACAGTAGATTCAAAAATGTTAACGTTTGTAAAGCTTCTGTTATTACAGCTCATGCAACCACCCTTAGTAATTTGAGACTGTTCTCTGGCTTGTAAATCTGTACACCAATGTCAGGCTCCTTGCAGTGGGACTGATTGATTAATCATTTTGTTTTATTCAATTGCTGTTGGCTCTTTTCAATAAATACTGTCGTTAATATAGGGAAAGGTTTCTCTGGCTATACTTTACAGAGATGTGTTTTTTTTCTGGAGATCCTTAAGCCATGGTAAATGTTATCACCCATCTATAAGTCTAGAATAAAATATGACTGTTCATCAAAACGCTTTGCTATTTTCATAAACAGTTAAAAATAAGTTTCAGAATTTTAGAATTTGAAACCCAATTTTTTCATACTTATAATTATCTCTTGATATGTTGTTCAACACATATCTGTACCTTTACATTTGAGGCGAGTGACCTGTGACTCAGAAAGGTTTATGTCACTGACAGTGTTCATGGGTATGATTGGTATTTAACAGTCCAACCCCAGTGACCTTGCTCTTATCCTGCGCTTCACATTTAGTAGTATGGATTCCTAGTACAGACTTAGAAAGAATCGCTAGAGATGTCCTTACAGACTTAGAAAGAATCGCTAGAGATGTTCTTATTCAGGCTGTGGATTCCTTCTTCCTTGGTTGCAAATGGTTTACCAGCCTCATCTTGAGTGCTTTCCTTTGGTTGTGAAACATGGTATTGGTTGGACAGATTAATTTTGGAAAAGATTGATTATTTCTTTCAGAAATAAAATGGTCAACATATTAGCATCCTTTTGCAGCAGGAGCATTACCTAAACCAAGAGTAAATCTAAGTGGCTGCTGTTTTAAATACTTAATGGATTATTTTCAGGAATTAGTTATCAATCACATTAACTAATTAGAATTTCATTAAGACAATGATCGAGCGACTTATGTCATCTAAAAGGTCCAGAATTCTATATGTTAATTTAAATAATTTTGTCTCTGTGTATTTTAATCCAATCTGATCAAGAACTGATACTCTAAATAGAAGACAGATTAGGCCTTTTAGTATTTAAGGTACAGTTGGAAGCATCACCAACTGCCTTAACAGTGGCAAAAGGAGAAGGAGGTTTGTGATATAACCAGGAAGCCGGATATAAAAGTGGCAAATATGTAAACACTACTCAGTCATGATTAAGTTGAGGAAGAATGCAGAGGTTGGTCTGAGGGAAGCATCTGGGCCAAGTGGAGAGAGTTGTTCTTGTGAATGTCTGCTTCTATTCTGTCTTGCTTTTGCGACTTTAAAACTGCTAAGGTTATGACATGTGTTTACATTAGTGAGTAGTGTGCAGTAAAACTGGGTTGGGTAGCGCTTGCCACACTAGCGTGAGGACCTGAGTGCAGTCCCCACAATGCACACAGCACATCAAAAACTCAGCAGGGTGTGCCATCCACATGTAATTCTAACACTTGATAAGCTCCAGGCCAATGACAGTCCCTGTATGAAAAACAAGCTTGTGGCCCCTCAAGAATCTTCCAAGTTTGACCTCTACCCTCTAGACCTCTACACACACACACACACACACACACACACACACACACACACACACATACACACACACTTAAAAGATACTCGCAGCATAGCAAATTCCCATCTTTCCTATGTAATGTATCTTAAAGTATGATTTATTCAATAATAAGAGCAGGTAGGTGTTATCTTTTGACTTTTAATTCTCGGCTCAACACTAGTAATAAAATATATTTTATGCATATCATATTTCAGAATCCATTTTATACTTTATTCAGTATCAACTATATCAACTTTCAAAGCTCATTTAAGATGTGTGTTAGAATTCCTGTTTAAATGATTGAAAAGGGATTGTATATAAAAATTTCCTACTTTAGTATGAGATTTGTCTTTACTGTTTTAATTCATCTTAAATGGTTATTATTAAAAGTAGGTAATTACTTTCTAATTTCCTTTTTATAGTCGATCTTCCTTAATAAATTAATTTCCCTTGTGGCATCTGCCTATCTATATATTTCAGCAGCATTCTGCTCACTGTTACCTAAAGATACTTAAATTGTGCCAGAGACACACGTAGGTAGGTAGAGGTAAGATGATGCCCTGACTACATGTGTGACCATAGAAAGTGTGTTGTCTTGGAGAAGTGCTGCAGGAGCTGAGTCCTTTGTTCTGAATATCCTATGTAAATAGGACACTGGGCCCTACTGGGTCCATGGATCTGAATTAGGCACTGAAAGTAACTGTCTAGTCAGGAACAGTAACTCTTCAGGTTGTCTGATGCCTAGCCTGATTGTGAAGTGTGGAATGAGGTACAGGCCAGTAGCCTGAACTTTCCAGAATGCTGAGTACTTAAGGAACACACTAGAATGTTTAACATTGTTTCATAATTTGGGGACAGATGGCAGAAACAAGGTCTCTTAGAGCCCATGCTGGCCTTAAACACATTATGTAGCCAAGGATGATCTTAAAGTTCTGGTCCTTATGCCTACACCTTCCCAGGAACAGGATATCAGGAAGCTCTACCACACCCAATTTAGGCAGGACTGGGCACTATACCAACTAAGCCTATCTCCAGCCATTGCCATTAGCTTGAGCATGATAAGGAGCAGAGGAGTGAATGATGGAATTGTATTTTAGAATTATCAGTCTCGAGAATTTTATCTTTAACAATTAAGATTCATGCATAGATAGGTGATGGAAAAAATATCGAAGTCGTAATGTGTACCCAGCACCTCTTGATGTGGACTTCACATCACACTATCTGTTTGTTCCTGCCTTTATCTTCATGGTCCTTGGACTGTGCTGTCTGCCCTGCCTGGGGACTTTCCACTAGGAAGTCTGTGTGAAATACTTCTCTACCACCTCTGAAAAATCAGTTTCTCCTGTTTATCTTTCAAGGTGCAATGTGAGCTCATTCTTCACAGAAGACTTTCTTGAAGGCTGTTTCTCAAAGTTCCCTTGTTATCTGTTGTAATAATTCTTCTTTTGTTTTCCTTTGTAGCATTGAATCAAACTATATAGGACACTGTTAGGATATACAAATAATATATTATGACATTAAGGCGAGTGTGCATACAGATATGTGCATATAGGAGTGTGTGTGTGTGTGTGTGTGTGTGTGTGTGTGTGTATGTGTGTTTGTGTGTGTGTGTGTGTAGGAAGTTGTGACTATTCTTTCTTTGGACGAGGTAATTTCACATACATAAGGTTTGTTAGGATTTGAAAATAACCTTATCAAAATAGAATTGAGAGTGTGCACTAAAAGTCTTTTTAGAACTTGGTGTCATCCTTTTCGTTTCTGTTTGTGAACCTATTTGTGTATTTCTGTGTCTAGTTACATTTTGCCCATTTTTGCATAACTATTATACCTAATAAGAGTATTTTCCTATATAATTGGACATCCAACAACGTAGACACAACTTGGACAAGGTAGGAAGTAGGCAAAGATGAGGTTTCATTCCTCTCGATGGGAACTGATGCTCTGAGGAAGATTTCAGGGAACACATAGGACGAGCAGGAGCTGGGCTTCCTGTGAGTGTATTGGAGAGGACACAGTACAGTCAGCACATACTCTGATTTTAGTGAGTATGTAAGTGACTGTGGAATTGCATGTTGTAAAGGGAGTCAAGGGAGATGAATTCAGTACCCGACAAGAGTTTGAATTGCCTTCAAGGAATCAAACCACATACTCAGGGGCTTAGTCTGTTCTAATTCACTGAAGAAGAGAAAGCGAAAGAACATGGCCTCTGAACTGTATGTGCTAAACTATATTTAGCCCCCGTGTTAGTAAAGGCTTAGTAAATTATTCAGGGAGATTATGGCTCCTCTTCCCCTGGAGGTATTATGTAAGTACACCTACGGAAGCACTTGTCTGCTCTGTTCTGACAATGATCTTGTCCTGGCGGAGCAGTTTTCATTCTGGATGACCTGTCAAGAACTCTTCCAGTCTCCTGAACCTGGAACATGCTTGTTTTCTTGTTGTTGTGACACTGTCATGTGCTTCTGGTGTGCTATGGATTTCATAAATCATGTTTTCCCTTGCTGAGCCAGGAAAAGATCATTATGATTTGCAGTGGTATATTCTCTCCATGATAAAATCAAGTGCAAAGAACTCACATTAATGGAAAAAGTGCTAATTCCTTAATCTCTTAGCATTTTTAATATGTGTTCTGCCAAGAAAACAATATATATTTTAAGAAACTGGCCAGGCGGTGGTGGCACTCACCTTTAATCCCAGCACTCGGGAGGCAGAGCCAGGAGGATCTCTGTGAGTTCCAGGCCAGCCTGGTCTACAGAGCAAGCTCCAGGACAGGCACCAAAACTACACAGAGAAACTCTGTCTTGAAAAACAAAAAACAAAAAAAAAACAAACAAAAAAGGAAACTATATCCCATATACTACTATTAAATGCAATTAATTTTGCATATTTTTCATTCTTTTTAATAAACTTCTCTGCAACCAATCCAATGTAGTACAGAAAACCAGGGGTTTATTTCATTAAAATAAAACATACATCACGGACTGGACGATGGCGTGGTAGGTAAAGTGCTTACTCCCCAAACTTGAAGATCAGATGTCATGTAAACTTGGGCACATTAACATGTATCTGCAGCTGTAATGAGCTGAGAATTAAAAACAGGAGTCTCCCTGGAAGTTCACAAGCCAGCCAGCTTGCCACAGGCTGAGACAAGGACCAAAAACCCGAGATTGCCATCCAGTCTCCATACGCACACTGTGGCACACCCGCCACACCAACTTTTCACAACATACATGAAGAATGCTATAAAATGTAGGTAGTAAAGCCACAGTTCAGTTTCTAAAAGTAGCTTATGTGCTGAGCGAATATCTCTCACAACCAGATGTCTGATTCATCAAGATTTACTTCACCATTCATGGGCAGAGATAGTGAGAACAGAGCTCACATTAGAAGAATAAATTTATTAAAGCTGTAAAACTTTTACCAACACCTTCCCCCTCTGTCTTCACAGGTGAAATTGAGCATTCATTCAGTCGTAAGTCATTTATGGCTGCACTTCCTACGTGTCAGATATCATGCTGGAGTCTGCAGATATAAAAATGGAAATGAAGCTAGAGGCACTTGTAGTCCACAAGGAGGAACAGACATATAAATTGATAATTTAAAAATATAAGATCTCGGGTATGGTATCAGAACATATCACAGAGGCAGCAGTCTGGAGGAGGAGCTGTAGGGGCAGAGAGCCCTTGATCTAAGTGGTATTAAAGGTTGGTAAGGAGAGCTAGTCAGAGGGATGGGCGTGTCACAGAGCATCCTTTTTGATGTTAGAAGATACAGCAAGGGAAGAGTCGTGGGGTAAGGAAACTACATGTGGTTACAGGTGTTGCAGGATGTTGTGAGGAGTGTGTGTGAGTGTGTGTGTGTGTGTGTGTGTGTGTGTGTGTGTGAGAGAGAGAGAGAGAGAGAGAGAGAGAGAGAGAGAGAGAGAGAGAGAGAGAGAGAGAGAGAAAGTCTAGCATTCCAGAAACAAGAAGATGAGAGCAGTTTTGAAAAAAAAGACAGTGCAGAGGTAAACAGAGCCTAGATCACTGGGGAATTTTTGTACTTTGCTATGGAATTTTCCTGAGTGGAATAGGTTAACGTTCATCACAATTTTAATACCTAAAGATGGTCTAAGGGGTAGTTTAATGGAACTTAAAAAACACAGTTACAGGGCTGGAGAGACACTTTACCAAGTACAGCTGTCTGTGCTAAGCCTGATGACCTGGATTCAATCTCTGGGACCTAAGTAGGTGCAGGGAGAAGAGGAATTTCCACAGGCTGTCCCCTGTTCACCACACATGCCCACATATATACACAGAGATGCACACAGAACAGATAAAGTGGTTTTTTGTTTGTTTGTTTGTTTGTTTTGTCTTACTTACTCTTGGGAATGTAATGTCACAGTAGCTTTTGTGTGCACTTAAGGGGACTGTTTTGAGATATAGAACAATTCTGGTCTACTCTCTTTCTTTTCTCTCTCTAACTTAGCAAGTAGTAACTCAGAATTATAGGCCGATGAAAATGATCTCTAGCACGTATTTGGTGGCTGGCAGTTCTGAGCATTTAGATCTAATGTGAACCCAGAAATGAGGTATTTTACTGGAAAGTTCTTTTGTGAGCTGTCAGGATTGGCAAGTATATCTTCCTCAGAGGCTAAAAAGTTAATTATTTTTATCTAAGGACCCTGCCTGTGTTTTGTTGCACTCAAGGATACTCTATTTTTTCATGTTTTATTGAAACATTGGATGTGTTTTTAAATGTATCTACAAAGTCCAAAGTCCTTATGTTAGCATGGCAGTGATTGTTTCATTTCTACAATAATCACTTATCTTAAGAAATCTTTCTAGGCCTCAAAATAAAATGCGGTAGTATTATGGTCAAGATCTGATGGGTTTAAACTGTCATAAGTCAAATATAATGCCAAAACAGTACAATTTGGGCGTGATACCTGAAGTCATTCTTTACATGTCTGGTCAGGTGTAGCAAGAAATGTTGATCAGACACTTTTTTTAAAACTAGCATGAACCCTCTGCATCCTCTTCAAGTCTGGAAAAGGAATTCTCTACTCACTACCTTTCTTCTTTTCTCAGTATGATGATTATATTCACAGTTTTTATTATTTTCTTCAACACTGAGTCCAGATCAAATGGTATTATGCTTGACTCTTGGCTGTTCTCAGATGAATAACATATCTGTACTGACATTTGAGTTTCATTTAATTATTTTTCAAAGTGCCAGCTTTCTCTTTAGCACACATAGCTGTCTTCCTCTTAGGCTGAATTGACTGCATCTAACCTGTGTGGATAGTCCCGGTTCTTTATAAAAAAAAAGTTAGCAAGCCTTTTGTTCTCCATCTATTCCACTCACCCATCAAGCGCAGATCGTCCAAACACCAGAGTTTCATTCAACTATTAAATGGAATGTCTACAACTATGTCTAAGAGACAAACCTTGTTTTTCACACTAGCTGATTCCTCCAAATTGATTGCATGTGATGTGAACAGTGTCCTTTGACATGGACATGTTTCCAATACTGCCTCTTAATTTTTGAGTTCATAATAGTTATCACTAATTTTTCTCAGTGGCCTTGCAAATACTCGGTATGTATGCATTTTTGATTCTAGGAGAATCAATTTGAAGTGTCTGGTTTTAATTCTTTCTTGTTTGGGTAACTAAAGTGATCAGTTTCATGATGAAAAAAATATTTTCTCCATTTTCCTGTGAGCCCTGTTTGGTTTGCTCTGCAGGTCATTGAGCTTGTTTTAGGAATGAAAAGGCCTCACTGGACTTAAGTCAATATTTGCAAATACTCTATTTTTGATTGTGCATTGAGATCTAGGGATCACCAACAGGAGAAAATCCAAGTTTATTACTTAAATTGAGCTTGCTTGCTTTCTTCTTTTATTACTACTTATCATGGACAAAAGACACATTACATTTTAGCACTGTGTGATAATGCACTTAATATTACAGTTATGTTCACTATGATAAGGGCCTACCTATGCACATCGCTGTTGAGGTTTTATGGACATATCACTTGGAGGCACACTTTTAATGGACACATTATAGCAACACAGTAGTAATAATTTAAAAAGTACATTGGATGGAGGTAATTAACACACAGCTTCATAATAATGTGGGCTAGCAGATGTGAGCCACTAATAAGTACCACTCACTAAGAAGGACAGTGGATCCCATTGACAACTATAATTCATCTTCCTTCTAAATCTTCCAGAACATGTGGGAAGGGGTGTGAATGGGATGTTTCCTTAGAATGCTGATTGAACTCCACCGATGCTCAGGTATTCTGAAGTTTCACACCACTGTTAAGAAAATGTTCCTCTTGGTACAGAGTAGTCAAACTTCACTTACTGGGCTAGTAATTTTCATCTCTTCCTGTGTGATAAGAGGTAAATATTTGTAGACCGATTCCAGTGTTTTGGAGGTGGGACTTTTGGGGGTCATGGGATTTGATGCCATACATTAAAACTGAAATTGAGTCCTTGTGAAACTGCCCATGAAATGCTCTCCTCTCAATGTCATTCTCCTCCTGTAGAAAGCCTAAAGGGGTACGTACTTAACCTTTTAGAGCCAATGTCAGCTTCAAATGAAGGAGGACGTTTCCAGCTCTTTCGAAGAAGCACTAAAGGAGCTAGATGCCTCCACTGACTCCTCCTTTTAGATAGTTTGGACCACTAAAATCACTAGTTCACCCCATCAGTTTATCCTTCCAAGGGAAGCACCAATACCAATGCTAGAATGGCTGTCAGGTGGTAGATGGCTGTTCTATATGTGTATTAAGTGATATTGATACTTAAACACAGTTGAGAAATAATTTCCTCCGTGTGTGTGTGTGTGTGTGTGTGTGTGTGTGTGTGTGTGTGTGTCTGTGTCTATGAGAGGGGGAGGGCGGAAGATTTTGCTAATTAGGGCTTTGGTTTGCTCTTGGCATGGTAGACTGGTGACATAATAAAGCAGTGGAGAAATCACTTTCACACTCAAGTAAAATTAAAAGGAAATTGCAAGGATGAATCTGTTGATAAATGAAAGGGAAGCGAATGTGTGAAAGAGAAAATCAGGGCCTCTTGGAGCCCATGGCCTGGCAGGAACCCATGCAGGGGACCACTGGCTTACTCAGTGGGAGGTGACATTGCAATTATGTCTCCCAGTGTGAGGCCTGCTCAATGACATAGGGCCACAGTGAGGGAATCAGAGGTTCCACTGCATACTGAAATATCTTCATGTCTTCAAACAATTGCAGATCATTATGATTTTACACAGCTATTCTATTACATTTTAAAGAGAAATAAGATGGAGTAGTATCCTTATAAATTAAAACAAACTGATGTATCATTAATGACTTTGTATCAATTTTTAATAAAATAATTCGTCATTCTTTTATTTATAATAGAAGAGAGGGCCTCACTATGTCATCCTCACCTCCCTATATCAACCTATAGACCAGGTTGGTCTTGAACATACAGAGATCACCTGAATAAAGGCATGTACTTTCATGCCCTGCTATAATTATATTTTTAATTCAGTATGAATTATGGTTGAAGACACTGAGTAAATACTATTTATTTCTCTGTGACTTTGTAAGGTACATCCGGAGGGTTTAGTAAGCTTCCTTACCAAAAAATAAAAAATAAAAAATATAAAAATAAATAACAATGTTTTAAGAATCTGTATTTCTTCATTATTTGATGAGTCACAGTAATCAATTACTTTTTTTTGCCTTTAGAAAAATCATCCAAAAATCTATTCTTAAAGCATAGAAATTCCAAAAAAAAATTGGATTACAGAAGTCTGTAATTGTATTTTAAGCATTGTATTTTATGATTTATTTAAGACTCTTCAATTAGCTGCATTTTTTAAAAATTTAAAACACAGAAAATATGCTGGTAGCCCATTAATAACCTTAATTGTTAAAGTAAAATTGAATTATTTGTCCAACACACTACTAGCTATTTGGACATATTTTAGTCTTATTTCATATAAATCTTCAATACAGTTTAAGTCATTCAAATAATTAAAACTAGGGGGGACTTTGGGGATTTGGGGTTTGTTTTTTTCTGAAACAGGGCCACTCTATGTAGCCCAGGCTGGCTTTGAACTCTTACATGACCCTCCTTCCCCAGCATTCCAAGGGTTAGGGGATACAGTTATGAGTCATCATGCCTAGCACTCTAGGTGGATGTTTCTTTAAACTAAATCCAGTTTTAGAGAAGTCATGTGCACTCATATTTTTGTGTGTTTGGTTTCTTTTTCATATTTGCAGAAAGTGTTCTACAATATTCCCCAAAAGCATTAAAGAATATCAGAATAATGTAATATAAGTAGCTATGGTTTGATCTTGACATTCGGTGCTGGAAATGTCCTTGAGTTCCCACTCTTAAAAGACAAATAAACAGCAAAAACTTTTAAATAATTCTCCCCATAGCTTTATATTCAAAACATGAATTCTTGAAATAGTCACCATTAACATTTAATGACATATTGAAGGTTTCAGTGGTGGAGAGAAAGACAGTTTGCATTCATGTATGAAGATGAGTGGGTATGCCCAGGGGATTTAGTATATAGAAAAGCTTTGTGATTAGGGGAATTATCTATTCTTTTGTAAAGTTTTCTACTTGTTGGGTGGCTGTTAGACTTTTAGTACTGTTTTTATTTCCACTCGGGTGTTTCTCCTAGCATCCGATGTCCGTAGTTTTTTAAAGATTTGGATAGTGAAAATAATCCAGAAAATTGTGTCTTCCAAAAGAAAAATCAGCTTGAAGAGTAGAGTTTAATTATTTTGTTGCCTCCATGTTGAGTAGAGAATGATTAAATAGCATCAGATGATGCATCCTGGAGTTTAGGACAAGAACAAAGCAAGCACACACCTCTTGCCAAGCCCATCAAAGCATCCATACTGATAGGAGGCGGTGCCTCTCATCAGAAATCTACAACACAACAAAACCAATAGGAGCACTTTGTTGCAGTGTGTGCTGCACACTTTCTAAACACTCTATGTGCAGCATGTTCCATGGTTCTTACCGCAGTCTCATGAGCTACATACTCTTTTGAAGCCCCTATCACAGCTTTGGCATTGTTGGACACGAATGTGAACTAACTATCATTTAAGTTATATGCAATCTGATTCTGTTGCCTAGCCCCTAAATCACTGTGTGTGTTTAGGGTGGCCAGATTTGAGGGGAAGTTTTCCACCAGTGGAAAAACTTTGGCCTCTGGCATCACTACACTTATTATTTTAGGATGTGTGTAACATGTACAAACACATAAATGTCAGGACTATGCCACTATCATAAGCAGGCTGGTAAAACTGAGAAGCAGCATCCAATGGGAGATGACCATGACTGCAGGAGTCAGAGAGCTTGACAGTAGACTTCTGGTAAACAGTAATGTTTCAGGCTCCAATTAGAGAACTAACTTTTATGTCTCCGTGCCAATGCAAAGGAAATTTAATGTGCATTTAATGGCACCATCTGTTCTACGATGTGACCTAAAAACCAATTGTTTATAAATTAAACTCAATTTATGTAGAATATCTCATTTTGGAGCTGGGTTTGCTATGATATCACTCTGTATAAATAAAATGCTGATTGACCAGGAGCCAGGCTGGAAGTATAGGTGGGACAAGCAGAGAAGAGCATTCTGGGAACAGGAAGGCTGAGTCAAGAGACGCCAGCTTGCCGTTCAGGGAGCATCATGTAAAGGCAACAGGTAAAGCCACAGAACACATGGTGACATATAGATGAACAGAAAATGGGTTGAGTTTAAGTGTAAGAGCTAGTCAGTGGTAGGCCTGAGCTAATGGCCGAGCAGTTTAAGTAATATAAGCTTCTGGGTGATTATTTTATAAGTGGTTGCGGGGTCCGTGGTGCTGGGAAGGACTGCAGAAAACTTCAACCACGTGGGTTATCAATAAATCTAAGACAGCAAATCTTCCCATATTCTGAACTTACTATCCACTGACTTTCAGGGCTTTTTCTTTATATCTTGAAGAAGTTTACTTTGAACATTTTTATGTTCAGATCCCTTGGATTTCATGATACCTCCTTTAAAGGGAAAATTGCTTCAGGTTAATATATTCACTGGTTTCTTGCCCTGGAGAACCTTAATTTCTCATTGAAAATGAAATGGAAAATATTTGAAAGATCAAAAAACAATAAAAGACTCTTCATAACAAGTACCATTAACTTAGTCTGACTTCATGAGAAAGTGTTTAAATACTTTTCAAGTACTATCCTTCTTAAGTGTTCATTTCTTCCTCTCTGGCATTTCCAAGGAAGCCATGATAAACCTGGCCTGGCCTGTCAATCTGTCTCCTAGGAACTTGCCATCTTTGAATGTTCACTCTGCTTCTAATTCTCCATATTAAAGCTGCCCCAAGAAGACATGCTGGTCATGTTTTTACATCCCATAACTGCATTCATACGTAGATTTTTATTGGTGCTTTTTTGTATTATTAAAGAGAAATATTCAACCAGCAAACACAGGGCACTTGTGTTGCAGGGGCTTATTGACTGCCTACATTCAAGCATTCATTCGGCCAAGTTCTTCTCAGCCTAAAACATGTTGGTACAGGAAGATAAAAATGATGAACATAAATAAGTAAAAACTGTATGATTTAGATGGTAAAAAATCCACAAGAGAAAAATGTAAAGGTAAATGGATAATGGATTTTAAGCAAGGTGGTCAAGGAAGACATCATCAAGGAGACATTTGAATATAGCCCTGAGGGAGTGGATAAGCAGAACACTTTCTAGGCAGAGAAGAGCAACTTTGAAAGTCCTGCCTGAGGCAAGAAAGGTAGCTGCCATGTTCCCATAGTGTGAACCAAGATCAGACGGTGATGAAAAAGGTCACTGTGTGTGGGGTGGGAGTGATCCTGAAGACTCTCTTGCCCTGGCCTAGGTAGGTCGGTCATTGGAGGATTGCCTGTCCCGTTATGTCCCGATATGTTAGGCTCTTTCTGACAATTGAGAATGACAGGGAAAAAAACTAAAGAAAGTCATTCTGCTTTAGTTCTCAGGCCTTTGTCCTAAATGCCTCCAGGTGGTGATGACTGAGGTCAGAAAAAGTCATTGTCAGATTCTAGACACATCCTGGAGGAAGACTGGTGTAATGGATGGGAGGTATCAGATGGAAGAAACCTGGAGCTGAGGGAACAGTCCCACTGAAGACTAATATTCAGAAGTGCAGCACAACAACGGAGAATCACAGGCAGTCTGGAGAGACCTCACCTGAAACCACTATGGGATTTACTGTAACCCTGCCCCATTTCTTCTCTAAAAAACTCCCACCACAAAGAAAGTGTCTAGTCATCCTCTTGAAAACATCTTCATTGTTACTTCTATGGAGTAACATGTCAAATGCCCCAACAAAACTTTTTAAATTTCATGGATCTCTTTTTCCCATTAATGAATTATTCTGACCACATTAAAATAGAGTCCATATGTGTAGGGGCCTGTGTTTGCATCAAAGTGTGAGTTGGACAAGAGAAGTCATGTCTTCATCAACAACATTTGAATCCTAAGCAACTAGTCTAGCCAACTTGGCTTCTTTATCTGGCCCATTTATATTTATTGGTGAATATTTGAGAGAGATAATTGTTTTGGTATTTAAATGTCACTAGGAACTGATTTTACAGTTTATCCTGCTTTAAAAATATATATGTAGGAAAATGGTTATTCATTATTTCAGTGTTTCATTAAGAACTATTTAATCAGCATATGTAGATATATGGTAAGAGTTCCCATGATGATATTGGACACCTGAACAGACTGATGCAGAGAATGAATGAAAGACTCTACACATTAGATGGAGGGACTGAAAAAAACCTGAGCGTTATTAAACGTGCAGGCTGGAAGAGCTTCAGGAGGCATTGAAAGTCTTCTGTAGGGAGATCTCTATAGGAAAATGTGCTCTAGTGACACAGATGGAATGAACAGTAATACTAAGAGTGGATCCTTTGCTCAGCTTTTGTAGGCACTGAACTGATTGTCAAAAATGTGGAAGTGTGGCAGAAGAGGTAAACATTGTGTTAAGATAACTTTGGTTTCTAGTAACAGGATGGACTTTCTATGTATTGGTTTAACTTGGGAAGCCTCCAGAAATTTTTGAATGGATGAGTTTTACATAAAAGCTGAATTTTAGAAGATGTGTTCAAAGAATGTTCTGGAAATATTGTCAGGAACAAGCTTTCCTAATACTTCAGGTGTGAAGAAATTACAGAGAAGGAAAAGTAAATGATAGCGATATTCTGAGCTGATGTATTAAGTAGACTTGTCAACAAATGAGGGACTATGTGACAAACAGAGCTGCCAATGACATCTAGGGACTCATGCCTTTGAGAATGCTGGAAGTGAGAACAGGCACTCAGTGAAAGATGATGTTGTAGCTCCTAAGTGATGTTCTGTGTCAGCATCCAGATGGAAACCCACAGACTGAAAATTCAGAGCCCAAATTCAAGTGGTGGCTTGAACTGTTAGTGCAGATTTAGGAGAGGAAAGACCACAATTACAAGAGGAGCATGTGTATAGAAACAGTTAAAATAATCCCCAGTGTGTTTATGCTATCTCACATTTTCTTCCATGTTCATCCTTCTTCTGTGAATATAGAGAGCAGGAATCTTCTTCATATGATTTAAACTGTTGTTTCATCAGGATTTTGCATGCAGAAACAGAGAAGACATGTTGGTTATTTTTGTACTTTCCCCTGGAGCTATTTAGAACCATTAGCAGATATCAAGAAAAATGTCCGCACTTAAATACCTTCCATAAAATAGTCAATGATACATACTTGCTTTTTTGCTTATATATCTTAAGTGGATTTCCTCTTTTGTCAAGGCCAACACAGTGAACATTTAACTTGCCACACAAACAGGCTCAAGGTGGTGCATGCCTGAAAACTTACTGCAGGACATTTTTCAAAACAATGTTGAAGGCTTCCAGGATTCCTATCAAGATAAATACTTTAGTATTTCCAGTATACTCCTCATTCTATAAGAGCTTATGGAGATCTAGAACATAATTAGTTTAACTGTTGAAAGATATTTATTTCTCAAGGGAAAAAAAAACCCTGAAATGGTAATTACAAATTTCATAGTGCAACATGAAAGGGGATGGAAGTGAACATTTGGAGTTAGTTTGAAAATATTAGCCTTGCCTAATACTTATTAACGTTTGTCCTGCATAGCTTCAGATTTTTTTATTTGATTTATTTATTTATTTATTTATTTATTTATTTATTTATTTATTTATTTATTTTTGGACTTTCAAGACAGGGTTTCTTTGTGTAGTTTTGGTGCCTGTCCTGGATCTTGCTCTGTAGACCAGGCTGGCCTCGATCTCACAATCCACCTGGCTCTGCCTCCTGAGTGCTGGGATTAAAGGCATGTGCCACCACATAACTTTGGAATTTAAAATACTGGACACAGACTACACAGCAGTGCTACTGTGGTTTTTGAGTTAACAGTATCCCAAAACAGCTTTGGTTATGGATTTTATAATCAGCACATTATTTATTGTCTTGAAGATAACCATATTTACTTCTCTAGCCATTAAAACAATGTTATCTTTCCATTACTTCCAAAGAGATCATGAATCTTCTGTTTTAACATGGGATCAGATCTGCCAGGTAGAAGTTAAATAGTTCATTATTCTTCTCTCTGTCAATTTCCTAATTTACAAATGAACTGAAGCAATTAATGCTTGCAGGTTGCCTGTATTAATTATAGTCTCAGGCAGGTTTGTGAGCAATTTTGTAATTCTTTTTGTCACATTTTCTCTGTGTTTACTATCTCGGCTTGATGCTTGTTGACACACTGATTCATGTTTTAGTGAACTAGATAAGTTTTATTCATCTAGAGGAATGAGTATAAAGAGGTCAGATCTTATAAACACGCGAACATTTCTAGTATGTGCAGGCCATATATCTCCTTTTAATTTAATCTTTGAAAATGTCCAGGGATTTCTGCAGCTAAGCTGTGCAAATCGATAAAATTTATAATCAAGGCTGTCTAATCTCTAAACCTAATATAAAACCTCACAGCTATTGATTATATGTGAAGGATCTGCAAGCTGTTAATCATGCATGAAAGCACAGAATAAATGGGGGCTTCAGAAGAGGAAATGCACTAAGAGTCACCGGCTCCACAGCCCTTATCTTTCTTTTAACCCCCTGATGCAAGCGCATAGCCAGGCATTGGTGTTTTATGGAATCAAGCTGTGTGTTAAAGTGTATCAATGGCTGTGGTCACTTTTGAAACTTGTCCACTCTAGCTTTTTTCTATTATACTTCAGAAGCCTATTTTCTCCAGATATGTGACTGAGGCAATACAGGCTCTTTAATCAGTTTCTAGAAGGAATGGAAGGATTATTACATTGAATGTTGAGCTCACCATTATTCTGAGGGACAAAATGAGTGGGATGTACTTAGAGTATCATTGTCATGTAATCTTTATGGTCAGTTTTTGGTGCTGCAGAGGAAGAGTTCCTTGTCAGCTTGTGTCCTTGGAACACTATATGAGCTAATGTACCCAGCCATTATGACTGACTGATTGGATTGCATAGTTGAAATTTACCATTAGAATTTGGGTAAGAATAGGTGTGCAAATTATCATTTCTTTCAGTCCCAATCATTCAACGTAAAGATATTTGGACTATAATGCAGATTGGCTTTTATAGTCATCGTGAGCTCACTGATGTACAAAGTTAAAATATTTTCCCACGTGCCACGTTGCAGTGGTGGAAAAGGCTACTGGGGAGCCACTGTGTCAAAGTGTATCTTACTTCACTCAGAAGTGTTATTATTTCAACATTATTAGTCTCTCTGGGAGCAAGGAAGAAATTAACCTGCCTCCAAAGAGCCTCAGGAAAAGAAGATAATATGAATCTATTTGTAAGTAATGTGGCTTTGTTGTTTCTTTTGTTTTATTTTAAGCTAGGGGAGTTTATTAGAGTTTAATAAGAAGAACTCCAGAGCAAGCAAAATGTGCATCTCAGCAGTTATGCAATGGAGAGGAGTGGAAAAGAAAGGCTGGGGGGGGGGGGGATCCACCATTTGAGTTGAGGCAGCAAAGGAGTCAATCACATGGAGACGCGCAGTCACATGATGAGAGGAGAGCTCTACCGAAAGTGTGAAGCCTAGAGTGTTGAGCAGAACATACTTATAACAAAGATAAAAGAAAAGTTACACTTTTCTGAGTAATTCAAAGAGTCGGGCAGACTGCATGGCTGGATCAGGATAAGCTACTATGCCAAGGCAGAAATTCTGGGAAGGGAAAATACATCGTCTTAGCGAAGGGATGAGTATTCTGCCTATCTCTTTAGCATGTCTTAGGTAAATTCTAGGGGTACCTCTGCCTTCCTAAAGGGCTGTCTCTTAGCCCAGGCATTGACTCTGCCCAACTGGAATGTTGCATCTCCAGAAAGACATGTTTTGAAACATATTCCAAACATGGCAGTGTGTGACATGTCAGTCATTTAATAAACATTTCTATTGCTAAAAACAGACTATTAAATAAGCATGTAGTTGGTCACCACAAACCATTTGAAATGAAATCAAACTTTTAAATTATTGTACTGTGCATATAGATCTATCCCATAATTTCCGCACATATAAAATTGATTTACTAAATATAGTGAATGGCATATAAATATTGCATCACTATCCAGGCATAGATCAGGCATAAATTTTAGATGTTGCTGTTCTTGGTTCAGGTAGAAATCTGCTGATGAATGGCCTTTGCTGGTATAACCTATTTTGGTTCAGGTTAGCCATCTTGTATTCTAGAACACTGGTCCTCAACCTTCCTAATGCTGCAACTCTTTAATATAGTTTCTCATGTTGTGGTGACCCCCAACCATAAAATTATTTTCATTACTACTTCATAACTTGTAATTTGCTACTGTTATGAATAGTAATGTAAATATCTGTTTTCCGATGGTCTTAGGTGACCCCTGTGAAAGGGTCATTCGAAACCCCGTGGGGTTGTGACCCACTCCTTGAGAAGTATTGTTCTAGAAGGTGTATGAGCAAACAGGAAGGTATAGAGTGTAATGAGATACTGGCCAAAAGCCAACATACTGTCCCTTTTCCTCAGCCTGGTAACTTAAGCAAGTCGTAGGAGGCAGGCTGACACCAAAGGATGGGGACATACAGCCATTTCTGCTTTGTGAGGAGCTGCTAGGTGACTGGGGAACTGGGAATTTAATGATGCTGAATTGGAATCATCTTAAGAGATCTTACAGGTGAAAAGAAGTGTTCGAAGCCTAATTTTCTTTACTTCTGAAAGTAAAAATATCTACTCTTTTATTCCTAAAGTTTAAATTTTACCAGCAAATGCTGTGGGCCAGTATCTATGGTAAGTGTACAAAGTATTCATGTCATTTTTTTCCGAACCATCCTATGAAGAAGGTAGTTTATTTCCTGTAAGGGATAACAAGACATTGAAAACCCTCTCTTAGATCTTGCCGTGGCTGTTTACAGCTAATTTGTAGTCATATCAATGCTTATACTATGTGTTATGAAATTGTGTTTTACAATTTGCATTTTAAGGATAGCAAAACTTACTACCTTGTTATGATTTTGATTTGTCCTAATGGTACAAATTTTTATGAGAAAAAAATGAAGGTTGTTTCTACACAAGTAGATGATGGCATTTTCATCTATAAATTAAATATCCCTTTCCTTCCTATTTTCTGCAAATATATACAGTTACCTATAGGAATTGCTTTAAGTTTTCTTTAAGTAACATGTGACACACAAAATAAGCTGAATCAGTGTGTGTTCCTTGAGTTAAGTTGCATGATCTGACACACTGTAACAACATATATGTAAGTGAAACCTAGCAACCAGTTCCTGCATTCTCAATTAGCCACATTGTGAAAACTGGATCTATTGGGCAGATCTGAAAGAAGACATATCATTGGAAAAGAGGGCCGTTGTCTTTTTCTTTTTAATTCATGCTACTCCGGTAATTTTATTCTTTAAAAAAAAAATCCAGCTGTTTTCTTAATGTTATTACAGATTGTATCCTAATGTGTAGTGTGTTGTAAGCTTCAGGAAGGCTCTAGAGGACGATGGGAATGGCTTGTCTTGTAATGGGATGATGCGCTCAGTAAGTTCCGATGACACCTGGTAAATATTACTGGGACTCTGCAGGATAGCTGAGTGAGCCAGACACCCTCTGTCACAGTGCATCCCTTGAGTCTAAGCATGTCACTTCAACCACTCAGCCAGAAACCCGAAAGAACTGACAGTTGCTTTGTGATTATTCCTGGTCCTGAGGCTCTCTCATGTTACTAATCAAGTCATCCCCTCAACTTGCCATTAACGCAACCTGACCCGTGGGAGCAGAGATGAAATTATTTGGGCATGGCTAATGATGCTGTAACATTGAAAAGACATGAAATGTAAAACCTTGATCGTGCTCAATTCTCGCCATGAGAATAAGAACAAAAACACAAACACTTGTAGGTAAGAATAGAAAATACCTTTTTAGGCTCTCACACTTCCCTTTCCCAAGGTGAAGCATCATTTCTTTTTCTTTTTATTGATTTTTTTTTTAATTCACCCATGTTCCAAAATTTTATCTCAATCGTCCTTTGGTTCACACTTAGCAAATACCTTCTCTGATGGTCAGAAAATTCACTTTCCTCAAATTTGTTTCAATAGACAGATGGAAATCGTGTTTTGCAGTGAGCTTCTAAGGTTTCTGATGCAAAGACAGCCAGCAGCCAGCAGCTCCAGTCATGCTTCAGTGTTCTCAGTCTGTGGGCATCACTGACAAGCTCTTCCTGTTTTTCTCCTCATGAGCATTGGGATACCCTCTCTTCTTCTCTGACTGACAGCTGGATAATAAGTTTTATCATTAAAAACTGATTCTAGGGAAATGGGATCCCTGCCCTCTGTGGTGAAAGCTTTTGTTTTCATAACTCAGAATAACTGGAGATTATCGCTACAAAAGAATATAAATATTGACGAGTCTTGTTTCACGTTGTTCAACAAGTACCAGGAAAAAAAAAGAAAGAAAGAGAGAAAGGAAAATACTTCTCTTTCATTTTATTGACTTCTACAACTTTTCCTTGATATAGAGAGGTGGCTCAAAGTCAACAGGTCCCTCTGTCCACGTGGCCTTTCGAGAGGGATCAAAGTGGTTCTTCACTTTATTCTACCAAATCGGGTAGAACATGTGATGTATAACTTACTGCAGATGTAAGTCCCACCTTTGATCTGTTTAGAATTGAAGTCAGTACAATGAAACATGATTTCTTTACTTACATGCTAATTATCTAATACTGGCCAGAGATCTGACAGAACCTTTGCCATTTCCTTACATTTTGTCTAGATGTAATATTGCCTCTCACTGAAATAGCTAAGAAGTCAATGGACAATAAATGCTAGACAGGATGGAGAAAATTAGTAAATGTTGATCAACATTCAGCCAGCTAGGTGAAGCCTCGAATTCCAACATTTCTCACTGCATCAAAACAAAAACAAAAACAAAGTTAAGGATAGAAGGAGGGCTCAGCTGGTGCTGGACCTTGTTACCAAGGCTAGCAACTTGAGTTCGATCCCAGAAGGGGATGGAGTCCCACAAATTTTCATCTCTCTTCTACACATGCACATTGTGCACTGTGCAAACATGTACTCCCTAAGTAAATGGAAAACTTAGCAGGAAGCAGTTCTCCTTGAGTTCATGGAAAAGGCAAGTAGAGTAGAGGTTTATGCCGATCTGTTAGTGTGTGTTATCTCTGTTAAGAGAACTTGAAATTCCTCAGACTGTGAAAAGGACTGAACTTGGCATTTCTTATCTGTTCTTTTCTTTCTTCCTCTTCCAGTGCTGTTTATGACACATCCAAGTGCAGGCACTCTTAGGATTTCTCAACTCCTCTGTCGGTCCTAATGACACAGCATCTTTCCAGCCTGACCTCTTGGTTGACAGCATAGGAGAGAAGTGGGAGGGATGTGTTCAGTGAACAGTGATGTCAGAAATAAGTTGAATGGTCCAATAAGGTTGACCATGTGAGTTTGTTTGTTCACTTTTTTTGTTTGTCTTTGTTTTTGTTTGTTTGTTTTTATCATCTTAGTGTGGAGGAGTTCCTGACTTGTTAATCCAACCTCAGATTAAAACATTGTTTTTCTCTGTTGTGCATGGTAACTGTTACATGAAATGAATAAGCTATACTGATGAATTTAAGGGTGTAGCGTGGGAACAGATTTCTTTCTAAGCATGCTGGGGGCCTTGGGTTTAATCCTTACCAACAAAAAGGATGGAAAGAGGGGAACCACCTTGATAGATTCTACTACATAGATAAGTTCATGCCCCTAAGCTGAATTCTTACTTGTTATTAAACAATCAATTATTCCCCTTTAAGACGCAAACACACACACACATACACACACACACACACACACACACACACACACACACACACACACACACGGAGGGGGTATAGTGAGATATGTAGATATCATTTTCTTCCAGCAAAAAAGGGTACAATAATTGTAGAAATGTGTGATGAGACCATGTTTGTTACAAAAATAGGTTTTCAAGTCTTAAAACAGTAGATCAATTTTTGCAATTGACAGACCCAAAGACGAAGTTAAGAGAGGAAAACACATCTTATCTGACCATAGTTTCCAGCTTTTCCCCCAGACTCTCCTGTAGTTGATGCTCCAGATGTGTGTGTGTGTGTGTGTGAGTGTGTATTTTTTTAACTTTCTTGAAGCTCTTCTCTTCAATGATGTGATCTCCTAATATTTTATGAAAAAGAATAACACTGTCCAGGGTTGTTGTTTTTTTTTTTCCCACATGTGAAAATGATTCTGAGATTTTAGCACTTTGGTGTTCATGTCTGGTGTATTTGGTTTGTCCATTTCAGTTCATAATGCACAGCAGATTCACACACACACACACACACACACACACACACACACACACACACACATCATTGAGGAGCCGAAATGACAGAGTATGATTCAGAGCAATTTGCTTCACTAACCTAGGGGTCAATTAAAAATAACAACAACAAAAACAAAAATCTCTCCATTCTGGGGAATATCAGTAAAACATGCTTAATTTTTTAGGTTCTAAAGACAATTTAAAAAATCATCCAAACATTAGTATCTATACAAATAAAAGCTCTGGCTGGTAGTGGTGCACACCTTTAATCCCAGTACTCAGGAGGCAGAGCCATGTGGATCTCTGTGAGTTCGAGGCCAGCCTGGTCTACAGAGCCAGATCCATGACAGGCACCAAAACTATACAGAGAAACCCTTTCTCGAAAAAATAAGGGGGAGGGGGGAGATCTGGCTGCCTGGTCTTGATGGTTCCATAATCTAGAAGAAAATGGGCTCAGACAACAATGTTTTTAAAATAATCTAGGAGGACCCACAGAGCATAGCCAATGTTTTTGAGACTGGCATAGTTCCTGGCAAGATCACACTGAGATGAGCGGGATGCCAAAGCAGTCTAAAGGTCTGGTTTCCATTTGACCTCTGCTGGTCCTTTAGCTAGTGGGTTTCTAGAGAAGCAGCTCACCTGTCTAAGAACATAAGGAAATGCTGTAGCATGGGATTAAAATATGTGCTAAACTTTGGTGGATTCTCGTGGGTTCTCTCTTGAATGAATTTGTACTTCTATATTGTTAATGCTCTCTTCCTTTCCAGGCCATGGCCCACACTATTGTTCTGCCTCAGTTCTGTTTCTCTCCCTCCCTCACACTCTCCCTCCATCTCCCCTTCACCCCCTTATCTCTTCCTTCACTGTCTCTCCCCTGTTATCTTCGTCCTCATCCCTCCGTCTCTGAAAGGGTGTGAGTACCTCTTCCCTTTATTCAGGTAGACCAATGCCTCTGTTCAGATCTCTTCATCAGAACGCTTCCCAGTTATTTAAAACATAAATTGCTCCAATTATTGCCTATATGCATTACTTCCTAAAACATAAGTTAGTTCAATTATTGCTTGTTTGCCTTACTTCTTAAATGAGGACATGGTGAAATTGATCTTCGCATTCCTTGTTCCCAGTACACTTCATGGCTAACAGAAAGCAATAAGTACATGATAATGAATCATTATATCATTTCACCTCTTAGTATACAGTATTTTGATTTTTTTCCTCCTTTTAAGAGCATCATAATTTTCTAAGCCATTCTGTGTGAACACAACAGTTATGTAATACCTATTTAAATATATTGAATCCAAATAGTCATCCAGTTTTCCAGATCTTTCCTCCAATGTGGTATCTAGTCTGTCCATCTCTGATGCACCCTTCTTGTCCAACCCAGATTATTTCCTTACACATTGCAGTATTTGGATTTCCCTAACCCAGTGTCTCTACCTATGATGTAGCCTCCAGTTTTTATCTTTCTAAAGCAGCTGTGTTGGCTTTGTTAACTTTCTACCCAGAAACTATTAGTTCAAGTTCAATTCAGCCTCCTACGACAACATCAAAGTTTGCTCACTGCTTGTCCAACCAGTCTTTTCCACATTTTTATCCAGCTGGGTATTTGTAAAGTTACCAAATGGGAATTCATGGTTTTCTTTTTTGCAATTATATTTCACATTTCTTTTCATCTTATTTCTCTTACTATTGTATTATTTATCCAAAGTATGTCTGTAGAACTAGACTTTGTCTTCTGAGACTCAATGCACATGCCTCCTGTATTTGACAAGCAGGAGTTATCATTCCCTCATGGGTTCACAGATACCGTTATGTCTCCCTTATATCAAAATGTAATCTTTTTCTTGTTTTATCATCTTTAATAAATAAGAGGTAAGCTCCTTAGGCCTAACAATATGTTTTATTCATTTTACTACCTTCTGTATCATTTTGCATACCTTTAGAAGAGTCCATTTTTGTTTCATAATAGATGAATAACCAGTAGGCATTTTTATGTGACCATTTGCTGCTTTAAGATCTCTACATTATTGTGTTTCTCCCTACGGTTCTGATAAAACCTCGCTGTATCACTTTTTTCAATTCTCGTTTTGCCTATATTTCTTTTAAGTGAGCATGAGAAGAAACTGGGTTCCAACCCGGTCCAGACTATGTAGTAAGATAAAAGAATGCAGAATTATATTTAAATATCTATTTAACAGGAGTAGGATAACTGATCACCTAATTCAATCTCTGGGAGCAGAATTGCAACATGCTGACTTTGTTGAAAGACTCATCTTAGAAAATTATGTCAAAAATTATTTTGTTAATCACGTATCAGCACTGAAATTTTGGTGGTGGCATACACGCATAGGATGGACAGTGTACTTTTTCCTGATTTGTATTGAGTTTCATATGCAATTCACTATGAATGCCAAATGAATAAGCAACAATCACATACACACAAACCACGTTCTCCAAGTGCAGAGGTGCACTTTTGCCTAATTAGTAATTGTCCTAGTTTATTATCTGTTGCTTTGATTTAAATAAGTAAATAAGTAAGCAAATGAATAAATAAATAAGTGGCCAGAAACAACTTAGAGAGGACAGGGTTTATTGCTTCTTACAATTAGACTCCATCATTGCAGGAAGCCAAGGCAGCAGCTCCAGCAGAAACCCTGAGGCAGGACCCGAAGCAGAGGCCATGGAGGTGTAATACTTACCTGCTTGCTCGCCACAACTTGTCAGCCTGCTTTTTTATACAACCCAGAACCACCTGCCCAGGGATGGCCCAGCTCCAGTGGGCTCTTCCCTCCCACATCAGTAAACGTCAAGAAAATGCCTCCTAACCTTGCCCTCAGGCCAGTCTGATAACGGCAATTCCTCAGTTGAGATGCCCACCTCCCAGATATGTCTAGGTTGGACAAAAATTAACCAGCACAGTAATTAATCCATCTTTTGCTAACTCTGAGCTATGTGAGGACTTAGGGTGCACATCGGCGCTGACATCTTCCATGGTGTATGCAGTGGTATTAGATTGTGGAAGAGCTACAAGCTGAACAAGGAGAGGAAGTGAAAAAAATAAATGTTGAGAGAGGGTGATGTCTCAGAGACAGAGAACTGCATAGAAAGAGGAAACACCAGAATCAAAGGAGAGGATCAGTATAAGAACGTAGTGTTACTAACCAGGAGATTTTTATCAGTGGTGTTGTCTGCCATTGATACATAGGAGTCACTCATTCATATATTCTAGATATTTTCTTACGGCCTCATTCTGGATACAAATGAGTACTTTATAGACAGGCTTATGGTTCAAATTGACTATGGCCACTGAAGAAAGTCTTGTTGCTACCCAGCAATAGTGAAATTACAGTATTTCTGGAGATAATTGGAGTTACTCTTTGATCAGCTGCTGGACACCAGAGACAAAGATTGATCCAAATTGGAAGAATCACCAGGTCTTGGTATGGATCACCCCATGGGGAAGGTATTAGCATAGAGTTAGCTATGCAACAACATGTATGATTAAAAGGCCACATCCTCCTCTTTTCTGTGTGCTTAAGACAGTAAACAAGACAAATCAGATACAGCAGGCAGACTGAAGTCGGGAGATTGCCTACCAACAATTGAAATCTAAGCGTTAGAGTTTAGTTTGCATGTGTACATGGGGAATTTTTAGTTTGGAAATTTTAAAGTACTTCCCACTCGGGATTGTTTCCCATCCCACACTACAGCCATTGATCTGGATTTCCAATTTGGGCTTACCATCTGTGTTGCATCCTAATTATTTTTATAGGACCGAGATTCTAATCTCAAATATAAAAATGTATAAAAACACCCAAACTGGGCCTTTTGCCTTTGTTTTTCTTTGAGCCCCCCTGATTTCCAGTTAGCGATGGTATTGACCCTCTTAAGTGCCTTACGGAAGACACCAGTAAGACCTTGAGCTTGGCCTCAGCCCTTTCATTTTTGTCTAATCGATGTCTTAACATTTTGCTGTGTTCTGGTTTCTGTGCTGTCTAGGGTTCACCATGGCCCTGACTTTCATAGAGTAATTATTTTGATTAAGTTAGACAATTAAAGTCAGTCTTGCATGAGGAACGGATACCGTTGGGAGTCAGTGATGGATGGACTCCAGTCTTCTGAGTGTTCCGTCCTGCCAGCCTTTTCCAGCTGAGTGAAAACTCACCTCCTAGTTTGCTTTGTATGACAGCACATGGGTTGTTAGACCTGAGTGTTGTCTAGAAAATAAGTCACAGAGAGCTCAAGAAGGAGAGAAGATGGTGGGAGTATCCACATGGGTTCTTGTAATTTTTCTGAATTCCTATTTGCGTTGATGAACAGCATCATTACTGAAATAATTAGTGTTAATTAATATCTGTGTCATTTTTGGTAAATGGTAGTTTAGTGTTACAATTAGACTAATTAGTACACACCATAGCTTAGTGACATGACAAATCACTGAGCGGCGCACATTGACTCTTGTCCCTTCTGATGTATGAGCTAATCTGCTCGTGCAGTAATGACAAAGAAAAGGGACAGGGAACCGGACAGCGACAACTGTCAGGCATTGTTTCTGCATTTTCTGGTTTTCTCTTTGCTGCCGAGTCCCTGAGTACTACAGATTGTTGTCATTTGATGTTTTAGTTCTCTTCTTACTGTTGAGTCAGCCTCCAAAACTGACCACAATAAAATTATGAATAGGCAGAACGTTAAAACCGAAAGACTCTCTTGACGACACACTAAAAACCGATTCTCTTGACATTCACTGGGTTTGTATATGCTGTGTTACATTCAGTGTTTCACTCTTCCGAAAGAAGTCACGGTCAAGTTGACATCTCTCTGCAACTTTGATTTCTTTTGCAGAACCCATGCGGACCCCAAAGACTTTAAAGATTGCTGAAATCCAGGCAAGGCGCATCGCTGTGGACTGGGAGTCCTTGGGTTACAACATCACTCGCTGCCACACTTTCAATGTCACTATCTGCTACCATTACTTCCGTGGCCACAATGAGAGCAGGGCAGACTGCCTGGACATGGACCCCAAAGCCCCTCAGCACGTTGTGAACCATCTGCCACCTTACACAAATGTCAGCCTCAAGATGATCCTAACCAATCCAGAGGGAAGGAAGGAGAGTGAAGAGACGATCATTCAAACCGATGAAGATGGTATGTTCATGTTTGTGGTCTTCACAAGGGGGGCAAAGAATACTGTCATTCCTTTTAATTTATCATACACTGTCATTCTTTTAAATTTGCCATACACTGTCCAGGACTGAACTCAGAAATCTACCAAATTGTCTCAGCCCAGTTTACCTATAACAGACCTACCTGGTATTCTTCATAAAATAATACAAATACTAAATACTAAATGGCATGCACCCATGGCGTCTTATTTTGTAGACCAGGCTGGCCTCGAACTCACATAGATCCACCTGCCTCTGCCTCCCGAGTGCTGGGATTAATGGCATGCACCACCACTTCCCGGCTAACCCACAATGTCTTTTTAAATAAAATGATAGCAGAAGTGGCAATGATGCCTAGAGCTTAAATAAAGATTTTCTTACCAAACGTAAAAACAGAAAGAGTTGTTATCCACACCACTCGATCAGTTACCTAGTGGTAAAATTCACTTTCTTACAAATTGTGTGTGCATTTTATAAATCATTCTAGGTGCTATTGTTTTCCTAATATTTGAAGACAAAATACTCCATTTGATTGCAAGTGGTCTTTTTCGATGAATTAAAACACAAAAAACACAGGACACTTTTCACTCAAAATAAAGATCCTCAGAAGAAAATAGCAGGCCATCATCTTTAATAGATTTTATTACCATCTAAGAAATGTTGTTCATGAAAAATTCAGTAATAAGAATACATATTTATATTAACATTAGAATATATATAGGCCTTTCCCCTAATGGTATGGTGCCTCATTAATATGAATACAGTTCATTTTTGAACAGAAATATATGCAAAAATTCCAAATCTGTTATTATTTTACTAATAACTATATATTTTAGGATGACACTTTAATACTTTATTTTATTGTCTTTTTTTTTCTTGGTTTTTTTTCAAGACAGGGTTTTTTCTGTGTAGCTTTGGAGCGTGTCCTGGATTTCACTCTGTAGACCAGGCTGGCCTCAAACTCACAGAGATCCGCCTGCCTCTGCTTCCTAATTGCTGGGATTATAGGCGTGCGCCACCACCACCCAGCTGTTAATTGTCTTTTATAAATGAACATATATTGGGGGAAAGTGCTATATAATAATCTGAGGCTAATCTTAACAGGAATTGGCATTTACCAATTGCTTCTATAACCAGTAAATCCTTCCGTCTCTTCTTTTCCACAAACAAAGAAGGCAGTCAGATTTTTATAACTTTTTTTGTTAATTGCAATATATTTTTAAACAACATTTGGTTATACAAAGGAAATATGTTAACAAACAAGTAATGAAATTGCTGTGGAATTTTGCACTGAACTGATCAAACTCATAAAATGGCAAGGTTGATATTATGTAGGATCAGTTTTATAAATTAGAAATAACACTTCTCCATTGAATTTCAGTAGTGTTTTCAGGTATACTTTTATTTTAACTTCTGTGTTGAATGCTATATATATATATATATGTATATACACACACACACACACACACACACACTTCAGTTATACAAAAGTGCACATTATTGTTTCATAGTATGACTACAGAGTAATCCCTATGCTGGTATCCCATATGGTAGGCTATTTTCTTTTTCTTGTTGGTTTTCTCTTCAATAAGTAATACTTAATGACTGATGTAGAAACTTTCATGGAGTATTTGTAACTCATTCTTCATGGCAGCTCGTGTGAGCTTGAGTTTCTACACAGAATACTTGATGTATCCCAATGTTCTGAGAAGAGGAGGAATAACTAAATCATGCTTATTGTTGCAGCGATCGATGGATTATGATGATCCAATTAAGTCAGTCTTGCTAAATTATTGCTGCCCTATATACATAGAAAAAGAATAAATTATCAACCATCTAATAAAATGATATAATTGTGTGAAAAGAATTCTGGGGACTTCCATAAATCAAGCTCCCAAAGCTAGAACCATTTCCCACTAGAACCTTAGGGTAGAATTTATACTTAATTTATTACACGTGCTTTTTAATGCATGGGCAGAATTTTGTGTATGAGGTTCTGTTTTCATTTTTTATTCTGGCATTCATGAAAATCAATATTATGAAGTTAGCTCAGCAGAAAAGCCTGGTTTGGGGACATTTTTTAAGGCTACAAAGCTATTTTAAAATGTACATTTATTATGTTTTAGAGGCTATAATGCTTATTTAATATAATCTTTCTCCATACCTATTTCATTTTTCTTTTCCGTTTTTGAAGTTGTATTTGAAGGACTTTCTCTTGCTCAAGACAAAATTAGCTGAAACAGCTCTCAGATAAGTCATAGGCACAGGAACGAAAGTCAGCACTCTGTCTCCATTAAAAGTTGTTGGTGTGGAAATGTGAAGTGACAATCCCCATAGTCTGTAGCTAGGCATGAAATGGCTTTAAGAGCTTCATGCTGTATTTAGGCAAATCATAAGTGAAGTGAGACATTGTCTTTGTGTATAGAGATATCATCCCTGTTCAGATGCAGACCATAAATGAATGTAGTTGGTCTGTGCCCACACCTCATCTACACTTCCTTTATGTGTATGTTAGTGGAGTATTAATTAGTCCAAGTCATGATCATATATGTGGCATGTCTTGGGCATGATTTTCTTCCATATTTTCAGTCTTGAAAATAGAACTTATAAATACTTCAAGCAAAGTTATAGCAAAGTAGACCATGTGTTAGAAGGGGATCAAAATAGTAGTGAAACAACTTTCCACTTCTGTCCATCTTTCAGTGCAGAAATATGCAAATATTTTGAACCATCCCTAAATCAGAATAATTTGAAATCTTTTCATTCTATCTCGTAGTACTTATAGGCCAAATCTTGGTAGACAGGCACAGGAGTTTTCATAACAATTCCTCACTGTTTGTTGTTCAGACTCTTCCTATTCATATCTGCCACTTTCCCTGACAAACTTGTGAAGAGATATTTTCCTTGATTGTAGTCATAATCAGAATCCACAGATGCCCAGATATCCCCTTGCTCAGTGAACTGGGAGCCGTGGCATTGCCAGACATTCACAGAATGCTTGTCAGGCTCTCTGCCCTGATGGACACAGTAGCCCGTGCCAACAGCATGGAGCATGGGTAAGGATTGGTTGGCTGACAGGGCCATTAGCATGTCCAAAGATAGCCATGCTATCTGTTTATTACGGATTTCTTTTTTTCCTATGGATTTCTTTCTTTTTTTGTGCACCTTGTGTTGCCTGTCTCAGAGGTCATAGAATCATTCACAGTCTCCTTGTAGAATGAAATAAATCTTAGTCTGGTGGCATATCATTCAGAACTTCTTGCGGCTGCTAGCCATGAAGAAATACATTTCCTTTGATCCAGTGATTTTTAATTTATTTCAATCCTCATGAAATTGCTCTGTACTTCGAAACGGCATTTCTAGATAATGTCATGTGTGAAGTTCACTGAAACGTTAGATTCAGGGAAAATATTAATTAAAAATCATACTTGCCCAATACTGGGTTGATATTTTAAAAACAAAATTTAACTCAAGTGTGTGAGATATGTATTGTAAAGCATGATTAGAAGAAGAATCGGGATTGTGTAGATAGTCAGGTTTTAAAGTAAAATCTGTAAAAGAAAATACACAATAGCAGAAATATCTTGTAGCTTGTCAATAGTAACTGATACATTGCTAATTAATGACTCAGGAATTTGCAAATTATTAAACCTTTGCAAATAAGGACTGGAGCAAAATTACTAAGGAGTTACAATTCTTGCCTAACATGCATGGAGCTTTGAATTAAGTCCCCAATACAAATGTGGCATAAAACAGAGCATGGAGGTACATGCCCGTAATCTCAGCTTTCTGAAGGTAGAGACAAAGGATCATACATTCAGAATCATCCTCGGCTACACAAAGAGTTCAAAGTGAACAAGTACATTAAACCCTGTCCAAGCCAGAAAGCGGTGGTGCATGCTCCCAGCACTTGGGAGGCAGAGCCAGGCGGATCTCTGTGAGTTCAAGACCAGCCTGGTCTACAGAGGGAGATCCAGGACAGGCACCAAAACTACACAGAGAAACCCTGTATCGAAAAACAAAAAACAAAACAAAACAAAACAAATTCTGTCCAAAACAAACAACAAAACAGTAACAAAAAATAAATAAATAAGAAAGAAAGACTACAGTAAAGTACTTGAGATAGCTCAGTGGTGAAGTACTGGCTTTCGTGTACAAGGCCCTGAGCCCCACCCCATCCTCAGCTCTGACAAATGAATACACCAAGCAAATTGAGAGATCTTGAATCCTGAACCAGCTTGTTCTTAATAAGCTATTTCTTAGCTGAGAAAAAGTAAAAGCATGAAGCAATTACATTTTAACATATTCATCTTTAACAACTTTTTAAAAATTATAATAACCAATGCTATCTTTTTAATTATAGAAAATTTAATAAGTATAGCTACAAAAGTCGGGGTGATTTTTAATGGGCATTTTAAGTCAGTGCTATGTGATTTGGCTTTTGAGTCTAAGGAGCGTTAATTATGATTATAATTCATTATTTTATGAACTTCGTTGATGGAGCCTCTTTAGGGTATTATCATAATCTTCAAAAAATCTTTTAGGGAAATGCATCTCTGTTCTCGAAGCAAATTACAAATAAGAACTTCATGTTATTAGAGGTATACAACAGAGGAAACCAGAGTACATGACTATGCAACTCTCCAAGGTGATTGAATATTCATTTGAATAAAAATAACTTTACATTTCTGCATTTCTTGCTTTAGAAACTTACAGACTGACATCCTGTGTCTGTTATCAGGGTCAAATCTGAATACCGTTCATGTACTGATTTTATTTTTAAAGACACATTTTTCACTTGATGACATCTACTTTGAATGGTGTTTATTTTGTTGAGGTGATATATTTTCGACTTTGCATATGTGCTTATCACTAATACGTGTATTTATAGTGCCCGGTCCTGTGCCAGTCAAATCCCTCCAAGGAACATCCTTTGAAAACAAGATCTTCTTGAACTGGAAAGAGCCATTGGAACCAAATGGAATCATCACTCAGTATGAGGTATGGGAACAACGGTGGTGCTTTTTGGCATGTAGATACAAGGAGGCCAGAGGAGAAGACTAAGTAAAAATAATGGAAAGGATGGGGATGAGAATATTAAGACATCATCAGCTCTCCTTTGTTCTAATTCACGAATTATTTGATTTAAAAATTGAAAATTTATCACTGTACAGTACCGAAGATATTCAAATTCTTGGGATATATGCTAGTTTTGGCGTCTGTGTATGTGTGTAACTGGACTTTGTCCTTGTCAAACTCAATTAATGGTTATAATGAATAATTACATGTAAGAATGCTAAGTCCCTGTTTCTAAAATTAAGAAAGCAATATCACACTGTGCTTAAGGAGAGGCCATTGAATGCCTGTTTTTCAAAGTAAGTAATTAATAGCCCCCAGAAGCAAAACAGATTAAAAACCCATTTCAAAATTTCATTGTACCTTTGAATATCCATCACTATATTTTCAAATGTAAGAAGCTAAGGAGAATAAATGAATTTTTAAATATGTTTTTTTATTGAAAGAGAATTTCATCCCTTTCAGCCATCACTGACATGGACATTTTTAATTGCACAGTTGTGAGGTTTCCTGCTGTATAGTCATTCGGGGCTGATGATAGAATAAACATTTCTATTTCTTGAGCCTAAGCATGAATTATAGGAATGAGAATAAATGTTTTTTACTCTTTTAGTATATTTGAGCACTAGTTTTCTATAATTTCTTTTTCTCTTTGTTTTGAGACACAATTTTACTAAGTTAACACAAATTGGCCATAAAATCACACTGTAACTCTGGCTGACTTTGAACTTGCATCCCTCTCGCAAATAGCACAGATTACAAGCCTATGCTGCTAAGTGTTGCTAGAACTGGCTATGTGTTCCTTAGACAGAAAAGAGAAGAAGAATTACATACTTGTGATGAAGCCTTTCTGTTCTTTACATGAAAGTGTGTAACAAGAAATGTTGTATGTAGTGTGCATATTTAAGTATATCAGTTCCTTGGCAGATGTTCTAAGACAAATATTTGACAAATTAGATATGCAGCTATATATATATCAGTAGGGAGATGCTAGATGATAGAGAATTAATGAGATAGATTAGCTAGATCGATAGATAACAGATGATAGAGTGGGGGTGAGAGAGAGAGAGAGAGAGAGAGAGAGAGAGAGAGAGAGAGAGAGAGAGAGATATGAATGACAGATACCAGAAGTAACCATACCAAAATAAAAAAGGAAAAGAAAGGAAAAGCAATGATGCCTTGAGGCTCTTGCATGCTGTTATTTAGAAAGGACGTATTACAATGTATTACGCCTTCAGTTGATACATAATGGGAACTATCTTTGCTGCAATAGGTGAGCTACAGCAGCATAAGATCATTTGACCCTGCAGTTCCAGTGGCTGGACCTCCACAGACTGTATCAAATTTATGGAATAGTACACACCATGTATTTATGCATCTCCACCCTGGAACCACCTACCAGTTTTTCATAAGAGCCAGCACTGTCAAAGGCTTTGGGCCCGCCACAGCCATCAATGTGACCACAAATATCTCAGGTAAGCAAATGAGTAACGTAGAAGCCAAACAGTTCACACTCCTGGTTTGCAATTGCATATTCTAGACACTCAGTTATATGCTTTATCGTATAGTCTCGTGAGTCATTACTATCATTATGTGAGGTCAAGGGCACTTTAATTCACCCATTTGAGAATAAATCATTATTGGTTATATATTTTAATCTAAACACTTTTCAAGCAGTCATTAAAAATGACAACAGTCTTAAAAAGTTAGAGTATTTCTTTACTTCAAATATTTCCAAGTTCATTATATATAATAATAGGCCCTTTGTGTGTGTGTGTGTGTGTGTGCTTTTGATTATTTATTTATGGTATCAATTGTGTGCTATAAATGGGTGGTATTTAACAAGCCATAGTGGTCTTTCACTCTAGTATTAGAATACCTCACATCTTGTCTCTGTCCCATTTTCTCTAACATTCTGATAATTATGAACAAATGCCAGCTGTCCTTTTCTGCTCATAAAAATCTCTCACATAAATGCCTCAAATTTTCAGAATAGGAACTTGCAAGAGACTCTTTAATTGATAAGTAAATATAGCTAAATTTCACTTTCTATTATGTTCACTTTTCTAATTTGCATTTGACTAGATTGTTTACAGATTCTAATTCTCCTTCAGTCAAATCAGCCATTAAACCTGATTAAGTTCCTGTTGGACATTGTTATCACAATGTTTCCTAAGTCTATTCTAGGTAAAATATTTCATCATGTTTAAGATTACCAAAAAAAATGCATGTACTATATGTAACTAAAGAGTTAAATTTGAAAATTAAATCTTTTGAAGGTAAACTACATAGTGTATCAAGAATATTTCCTCATCTTTTTAATAATTCTATTTAATATATAGCAGTAGCCCCTTGAATTCACATTACACATTTTTAACATTGTCGTGAGTCTAAAATTTGCATCATGAGTAAGATATATGTATCTAAATTGTTTTAAATTTTATTTGGAAATGTATTAAATAAAATAGAAGTTTTAAGAATTTATGTCATGAATAAAAGAAATTCCAATATATTCATTTGCATATGATTTGATTTATATTAGTATTCTAGTAAAATTGATTTTGTAAAATATCATCCATTATATTAAGAAATGATAATATATTAAGCTGCCATTTTCTTCCTAATGGAAATCATCAATTTAAAATATTTATTAAATCACTTTGTTAGAAAATAAGATGGGGAATATCATGACAAACTTCCTCCCTTCTAGATTTAGCAACAGTTGAATTGCTCTCTAGAAATTGCTGTAAAATTTACATAATCTTATAAAACAGAAGACACTGGGCAACTATGTATTTCTGATATATAAATACACACACACACACACACACACACACACACACGCGTGCACACACACACACACACATTTTCAAGTTTTAGACACCCTATTCAACATGATGTTGAACAGAAAATTTCTAATTACAGACCAAAGCACCAGTCTAGCTTTCTTCCCCCCTCTGAATTATTTAACTCCAATTTTACTGTTGCAACCTAAAACTGTGAACATTTTCTTGTACTTTAAAAGCTTAGTTCCTGTTGCTGTGCTTTGGGAACAACTGGTTAGTGTGAAACTGCATAAATTTTAAGATAATGTATGGCTGTCTACCCCTTTGGTCTAGTCACTGTACTTCCCAGCGTTTAAAGTATTAATGGAGGGTGCTGGAGAGATGATTCAGCTGTTAACAGCACTAGCTGCTCTTCCTATGGATGTGGTTCTGATTCCGAGCACCCACAGGGCATCCCATAACCATCTAACTCCAGTTCCAGTGGATTTGATGCTATCTCCTGACATCCACAGGCACCAGGAATGTGTGTGGTGCACAAACATACATCCAGGCAAAAGATCCCTACAAACAAAATAACAAAATAATTATACATATAATTAATTTATATAAAAGTGTGCCACTTTTTGCAAAAGTAGCTGTCTGCATCTTTTGATTATGTGAGAGTTTTCTGTGTGTATATTTTCTGTTTGTGCAACTTGGCTTCATAAAAGGCTAATTCTTACTTTTGGTTCCATGTCAAGGACTGTGTTTTATCTTCATGTCTTTATCACAGCTCATAAAACTTTGCATATGCTTTGCATTTAGCAAACATTTGATGAGTGGATGAAGTTTTGTTCTTTTCTTTTTTAAGTATGACCTGACTTGCTAAGGTTAACTGATAATCTACATGTTTCAGTGTAGATTAAACCCTTAAACATCATTCTACATGATAAAAGCCAATGGAAATTTGTTCTATCTCAAGGTTGGGAAACACGAGAACACAAACACTATCCAACATGTTGACAATTTATGTTTTTAACTATTTGCCAATTAATATGCTAGTTCTTAGTAACCACAAACTAGGATCTGCTTTCCAATTCACCACGGCTAACTAGTCTATTTCCTTTGTGGTCACATGAAAGTTGTCCAGAGAAGAATATTGGTCCATTCTTTCACCTGTCTAGCGTGAATGGCCATGGCCGCTAGGCAGTCCATTACTTTCCTTCTGCGTGTATTGCCCAGGTCTCATGTGTGACTCTCCTTGTCCCTCTGTCCTGCCTCTTTCTTGGTGGCTTAAAGACCTTGGGAAGCTGAAATCAGTGAGTGTACACAAAGTGTTTGGAATATGATGGGTACGAGTCCCCAGGCAGCTTTTTAAAATCCAACAACCTTGCCTTTCTAGCTTCTTCTGCCCAGGATTAAGGTTCAGTGTCATGCTATAAAATAAGGTTCACTGCAGTTAATTAGGAACTAAATTGATTTTCCTTTAAGGGTCAGATCATTTATTCATAGCAACCTATAATATATTGCTACAAATCGATTGAACTTTTTTTTTTTCCATCTCGGTCTTTTCTCAGCTCCGACTTTGCCTGACTATGAAGGAGTTGATGCCTCTCTGAATGAAACTGCCACCACAATCACAGTATTATTGAGACCCGCACAAGCCAAAGGTGCCCCTATCAGGTAAGTGGAGGCACGTTAAGAGGAAAAGTGGCCAGTGGGAAAAAAAAATGTCTTCCTACAGTTGCTTAGCACCAAAGAACTCGGCTCTTTCCTGAAAGCCCTTCATTTCACAATTAATGTCAGGAATGCTTTGATTTTCTTCCTTTGTTTTTGTTTATCTGTTTTTTTTTTTTAATTTGAACAAAGATGATAAAGAGACATCGAGTTAAGAGCAGAATTCTAAAGGCTTCTCTGTGCTGTGGGAGGCTATTGCACTTTCTTTCCTCTTCCTTCATCCCCATTTCACTTCCTGTGTTGGCATCTGTCCTGTAAAAGCGTTGAAGGTATTTGTCAAATAGAGTGAGGAAGTAACTCTTGTCCACCTCTGTATATCTGTTATGATTAATTTCATGGGAGTGACTGAATCAATAGGAAGCTCCGAGGGAATAAGATCAGAAGAGTAATAGCAAATGCAGCCTCTGTGGCCTTTCAGTTCTGAAATTATCAGGAAGTCCATGATAAATATTAAAGTTCAGCTTACTAGTTCTTTCACCTTTTTAATATTAAAATCTCTCCTATTACCTATTACTGCTAATCTCTAAAAAAAAAAATCTGATCCATGTCCTTTTTAGGAATTAGGTCATATTACTTCAGCCTTTAAATTTTTGAAGAAGTATAATTAGATGAGTCTTCAAGACTTCAGCAAGCTTCTGTTTGAAGCCAATAGATATGTGGTCATTTTGTTATCAATATTGATAAGAAAATCAGATAGGTATAAAATCAGACTACAGACAGCAGAATTGAGTTATGTTGTACTGTTTATAAATTCTTTAAAAAGCAGATTAATCTCTGTTCTGTATGTAAAACAAATATACTTGACCTGATATAACTGATGTCTTTTGTCATCAGAGTTGTACAGATTTTTTTTTATACTTAAAAATATGTTGATATAAGAACATGAGTCACAAAGAAAACTTCTAATTCCCATCCGGCTAAAACTCAGAGAATTACCACATTATGGAACAAGAGAGGTGGCTAAGGTTGGTTGTACCATGAATGCTTCTGAAACATCAGCTACTTGAAAATTCAGTCATTGTACAGTGCTGTTTGTGAATCAGTGATCTGTGAGTCATTATGATCACAGATGTGACGAGGAGGAGACAATGCCATATTCACTTGGACTTGGCATACTTCTCTATTGACAAGTAATCGTGGCTATTTGCATGTCCCTACCTGTGCCATTTAATTCGTAGATGTTCAATCTGTTCTTGATTTTTAAGTGGGTTCCAGGACCTTGGGTTTGTCTTTTAGAGTTTGTTAAGGTTTGGAAAGAAGCTTAGCAGTTAGAGAACTGGCTTCACTTCCAGAGGAAACTCGTTCAGTTCCCAGCACCCATTGGTTGGCTCACAAATGTCTGTAACTAGTCCCAGTGAATTGGATGCCCTCTCTGGCATCCACAGGCATGTGGTACATTATGGGGTACACAGACATACATTCAAACAAATAGTCCTGAATAAATAAAAATCTCAAAAAATATTTTAGATATTTAAAGAATGCTGGATGAATTGAGCTTCACTTCATGTATTATTATCATCATCATTATTATTATTGTGCTACTGTGCCACATAACTTATGTGACTGACTCTTTGTTTACTTAGTCAAAATTTTCTGCAAACGTTGACCATTAAGTACCTATCACCCTGCTTAGAATTGTTAAAAAAAAAAAAAAAAGAAAAGAAAAAGATACACTGACCATAACATAACACATAACAGTAGTTCTTCCCAGGTTTCTTAGGGTATCAAAGGTTATTCCATTTTGTAGATCCTGAGCTCATAGACAGTGTTCAGGAATTCTGTGTGTTTTCTATGTGTATGATTAAAGGTCTTCTTTTCTTCTGTTTGCCTTTATGTATACATGATTTCTAACTACTAAGAATTCATATAGTCTAAACCAGTAACTAGACAAAAATAATCCTTTATAGTCATTTATATTTCCCTGACATGAAAATGTCCTTCATTGTGTTTGTTGGCAACACATTTGACCATTCCTAGAATTGAGCCCCGTGGCTAGAAACCCCAAATTATACAGTGTAGATGAATAATGCACAGAAAACAAGTTGAGGGGCTGGAGAATTTGCTCAGGAGGTCAGACTGCCTGCTGTGCAAGAGGAGATGAGTTTGAAGAATGGGCCAACAAACCCTGCGAAAGTCATGTACGAGCACATTTGTGGACAATCCCAGCATCGGGGCATAGAGAAAGGCCCATGCCAGGAGCTCACTGATCAGGAGCAAAGCTGGAATGTCAAGCTTCAGGATCAGTGAGGGACCCTATCTCAAGAAGTAAGGTGGAGAGCAAGAGGTGAAGACACTCAGCAACCTCATCCTGCCTCCACATGCATGTGTATGGGTGCGTGCTTGCATAGACGCCGCACACACACTCTGAGTTCACAAACACGAAAGTGACTATGTACTAGACTGTCAGAGTGAGAAATGAGTTAACATGAACATTTGCCAAAGTTGGTGAGTGTTGCCAAAAGGGTAGAACAGTGTAATCCCATCAAGGCCATCTTTATTTCCCTGCATTTGCACAGTGTGTCCACAGGTGGAGCCAATAGTCAGGGCTAAATTTACATAGTCAGGCAGCACTTTGGCCTTCGCTGAGCTTGAGCTTTGACTCCCTTGCTTTTGGAAGCCTCAAGTCAGGTGGCATCTTCCTTTCCTCTGACCATCTTTCTCCATCCAACCATCCAAGCAGACACTGGGACCTGATCATGAGGTGGTCTAGTCCAGTGTCCTAATGTCTTTAAAGTGACGGTCTTGTTTGAGGGCATCAGTTTTCCTAGCACGGAGAGTATGGTCTGGTTCTACAAATCTTTTCTTGATCCCATCATGCCTTTCGACTTTTCTTAAACTGCTTTACTTTCTGCTCAATTTCTTCAGGCTTAGTTACCCTCTCTGGTGTAAATTTTGCTGCCGTTCTGCTTGGTGTCTTCCCCAGAATGCCAACTCTCTTAACCTCCTGCTAAACCTGAAGACATCTCACTTGTCCTCTGCCATTAACCCTGAATGGCCCATTTCCCCTTTTTTGGAATGCAGTTAGCCTCTGCTGGTTTACATTTCACTGTCCATTGGTCCCAACTCTAGTACAGGTGGATATTCTTTTTCCTGGTCTTCTTAATGTCCAGTTCCCATTCTAAATCCTCTCTTAAAGTAACTAAGAAATCCTTGATACTCAGTTTATACATTTATGTTAGCATAGTCTTATTTAAAACACTAAAATTACCAATGGTTCCCATAAATTTACAGATTCCACAGCAATCTCTGCACACCAGGAATTAATCTGGGTATCTGGAATAGTCATCAATGTGTGCCTGTGTGGGGTGTGACAGATGCCCCGCTTAGAAGGCAATGACCTCAGAGAGAAAGTCTGGAATTATACCTGGCATTTTAAGGAGGGGAAGAAATGAGGCCAACCAAGGTTCACTTTGAGAAGGAAGGGATGGTGGGCATTTCAAGAGATCACAAAGCAGATGATAGGACATGTGATGGTCTAGTTCAGGTCATCGACATTTGTAGCTAGAATTTTTCTCTCCGGGTCCCAACAAGCCCCGGCAGTCCCGTAGCACACTTATAAAATAAACATACAGATGCTTATATTATTTAAACTGCTCGGCCATTAGCTCAGGCCTACCATTGTCTAGCTCTTACTCTTCTACTCAGCCCATTTCTGTTAATCTATATGTCGCCACGTGTTCCTTGGCTTTACCTGCTGCCTCTACATGATGTTCCCTGGACGGCAGGCTGGTGTCTCCTCCTCTCCGCCTTCCTATTCTCTCAATTCTCCTCTCTGTTAGTCCCGCCTATACTTCCTGCCTGGCTACTGGCCAATCAATGTTTTATTTATCAATCAATCATCCACAGCAGACATTGGAGTAGGCAAATTGACAGCAGCTGAATCTGGATTAACAGAGGCCAGGGAGTGAGAGTGTTTAGTGTCATCTTGGAAACTGAAGGTGGCTTTACAAGGAAGGCTCACTCTGGTACAAACAGAGAGTGAGCAGAGGCTGGAATGGTCCCAGTGCAAAGTGTTCTTGGACCATAATAATGCAAATAGCATTGGAAATGAAAGGGCCACTATGTGTCTCACACTAGTCTTGGGCAGATAAAGTGTGTGACTCTTAGAAGAAAGGGAGGCGGAATCACATCTTAAAGGGACACAGCACAGAGAAGAGTGGGTTACTGGAAAACAGCAATTCTGGTTTTCAAGGTTATTGAAGCATGGTTAGTATTTTCAGTTTGTTACAGTAATTCAAAAATGTATCTTTTTTCCAAAAAGCATAGTTACTTTGTATATTTTGCCTGCCTTCTCAGTATTTTCAACGAATCTTACTTCTGAGAGATCATGGTACCTAGAGAAAAAATAACAAACTCTTCAGTTTACAAACAACCTAAATGATATGCTCAGCATGACCAGCCTCTCCAGCTTCCCATTGTTTACCAAGCTTCCTGGGGCTGTTAATGAACAACGTGTGTAACTCAGTCCTGGCAAATGTGGCTCTTCAACATTTTTTTTAACCTTTTATAATCATCCAAAAGATGTAAACTTGATGCCTGCCTTGCCTACAACTTCAAATGTCCTTTTTGACACTTGACAATCATTGCCATGACTCAAAGTAATTTCTCTTAATTTTTTTCTAAGCAGCAGAATATTATAAACATAGGGATTTCCTTTGTGTTGATGCTGAGTTTGTGGTAAGGTGATATAAATAGATGTATATTTTATTATTACAAAATTTTCCAAGCACAAACTCTGTATTTTTGGTAGTCAAGGACCCATTCTAGTATGATTTTTGGGGGGGGGGGTATAATCTAATTTTGGATCAAAGCATCATATATTTCTAGTGAAGAAATTAGGATGTAGTCATGAACTACAGTGAGAACAAGAACTTTTTTAAATTAAGAAATTGTCTTAAGAGAGAGTGTAGCAGAATCACAGATCAGAATATAGAAGTGATCCATGCCAACCTTGTATGCTGATAGTCTGGCTCATCACAGCATATGCACAGCTGAGCATTAGTGCTGCCATTTTTCATCCATTGACAGGCAGTGTGTCTCACTCCATATATTTAAAGATAGCAAGTACTTTTTGGTTGTCTTACTCACCATCGTGACAAACTGACTTGAATTCTAACTAGACATAGATGGTCATAATCTTCCTGTGTTGTTTTCTGAATATAAGGGTGAGCATCCAACTCAATTATACATCAAATTCCCGGGAACCGGAGGTATAGATTGTTGGAAGCTGCCATGTGGGTGCTGGCAATCAAACTCAAGTCCTCAGCTAGAGCATCCGGTGTTCTTAACCACTGAGCCATCTTCCAGCCCCTGCTTCGTCTTTCTTCAGAATACTTATTCCTTCTTTACAAATTGTGAATTTGTTTTTATATCTATATATACACATACATACATATACACATACACACACACACACACATATATATAATATATATATATATATATATATATATATATATATATATATATATATATATATATATATATATATCTGCCTGTATGGACACTAAAGTTAAAAATGGGATAGCTGCTGTCTTTCATGAGCTCATAATCTAATAAGGAATAGACATATCAGATGCACTATTTTTGACACTATAACCACCTTGTGTTCATAATGTACCATGTCCATCAAGCAAGCAATGCATTTCATTCTGTAGTCCTGTTTTAGCCCCAGAATTTCTGAGGCTAGTCTTGAGGGTTATGACTAATGAGGTTATGGCGTGATGAATGGTATCAGTAAATTAATGACTGTATTTTTCTAGAGAATTAGTATAATTACGACTTTTACATCTATTTCCTTCACCTCAAAGTATGTATGCATTGGATCAAGAAGACTATACCGGAGAGGGAGGCAGTCAGAGAATTATTCTTGACAGAAGGATCTTAACTCTGTGAAGATTTTTGAGGAAACCCTGGACAGTGTGCATGGTGTGCACATAACACTGGTCCAAGCTTCGAATGAATAACACATCTTGAAAAATTGTGCGAGCAAGAGAGAAGGTGAAGGGCCAGGATTCAGTATAATGTTAACCACAGTATAAAGTATAGAGTCTGACTTATAAAATGAAGGAAGAGAAAGGAAAGAAATGGCATGCTAAAAGATGAGGAAAGATTACAAGAAGTGGGGACTTAGTTAATGCCAGCGGAGAGTCTTCATGCAGAGAGAAAAATACCATCTTTTAATGAATAGGAAAGGTTGGCCAATGAACAAACGTATTAAAAAATTATGGGATATTTTGAATTACAAGAGCCCTCAGCTCCACTAATGTTTAACTAGAGTTAAATTCCATTCAATAATTTAAAAACATTAAGAAACAAATGCAGAGGCCCAACAGTCAATTCAGACCTAATTTGATTTCTCTTATTCTCAGTCCTTTAATTAATTTGAATTGATGAATAAGAAGTGAGCAAGGACAAAAATAGATTCTTCTTCTTTTCTTCTTCTTTTTTTTTTTTTTTTTTGAAGTGGGATATGTGTTTGAGGCACACCTTCTCAAACTGAACAGAGAAGGAAAATTTTCCCTTTATCATCAGCTGTTTGGAGTTCTGTCTAAAATTCTATGGTATTTCTTATTGTAACAATATTTAGTTGTTTCAATAGCACTTTTTGCTGTATGCAATCACTTTTTGAGAAATCACAATTGCAGTCAATTCACTACAGATAATACACAGGCCTTCTGTGTGCCTGGAGAAAAGAAGAAATAGATGTACAGGGGTTTAGCCTCAGGAAGCTGCCTGAAGGCTATGCTCCATTAATGATAGTAGAGTGCCACTGGAGACTTTGACCAGTGTCGTTTCCTGGAAATATGCTTGCGTTTTCTAATGTGCTGCCAGAAACAAACAAACAAACAAATAAACACTGGTATGAACCAGAAAGGTATTTCTAGTTATGTCATAGAAGAGAAATAGTGAAATCAGCTTAGCTTGGTTTAAGTGTAAGGAGGAAAAAGAAGTGTGACGCTGAGTTAAGGTGACTGAGAAATGTCCTTGTGAGTTGCTTTCTTGTAGACACCAAGGAAAGTTACAGTTTGTAAGTGGAGGGGTTTTAAAGATGGTAGTGTGTGTGTGTGTGTGTGTGTGTGTGTGTGTGTGTGTGTGTGTGTGTGTATCATACTTTTAAGGGCTACAAAGCATTTCCAGAAAGAATTTTGGTAATGTCAAAATCAGAGAAGCAAATAGAAAGTTGGTGAGGATGGGGTATTTTTTCACGTCAGTATTTTCAGTGCCTATATGGAACTGCCTAATGCTTCACTGTTGAATAAAGTCAGTGAAGGAATAAACAGATGCAGATTCCTAGGAAGAAAACTAATTAAGAATATCTTCATTATTCAAACAGTATTGAGAACTTCTGAGGCCATTTTCTGTGGGGGGGAAAAAAAGAATGCTTTGGATATATTCTAAGTAAAGACATCACCAGAAAAAACAAAAGTGATTTGTTCATACTACAAATGCCTAGTTAGATGCCCATTATCCAATTTGAAACCACACTTAAATATAAAATTAAATGGCTCCTGTATGGGCTGATGGAGTAAGTACTACTGAGATAGAAAACTACTCAGACACAGAGCTGAGTCCAAGGCAGTGAAGATGCTTCTCTTGGCAGGGTGGACAGTGGAGTGAAAGGAGGTGGACTGAGATCCAGTTGTCTCCTCTCACTTCTCATCTTATTTCAGTCATTGCACAAATAGTAATGTCATAGTAATAATAATAGTAATCTTGGAGGCAAGCTTTCTGAAGAAAAAACCATTTATATAACCAGTCCTTTGCCGTCATAACAAAATCCTAGGTGGCTCAAAGAACGTACATTTGTTTTTCATAGCTCCAAAGACAGGGAAGTCCAAGATGGCAATATCAATATTTGTTGAGCCCACTCATGTAAGCCTGATTACTTTCCTAGACTCCCCATCTCCAAATACGGCAATACATGGTGGAAAAGATTATACACGTGTGAACTGTGGAGAAGGGTCTTGAACATTTGGTTCATAACACAAGAAGGAAGAAAGGAAGACACACAGAAACTTTAATAGGAACTCAGATCACTTTCCTCCAGTTTCTCAGTAACAAAGCTAGGCTTCATGTCTTGGATAATCTTTATTAGTAAATAAAAGATGCACTAAAGTTAAAGTCCATGTTAATAAAGTATTCCCACACATAAGTGGGAAATGTCCCTATCTTATACATTAAAGACTCATCCCTACTCTAAACTTTCTTTTTAAATGGGATATGCCAAGTCTTAAGGCTTGATCCAAGCTATTGATTTTTATCTCAGATGGACCCACACTCAAAGTCTCTAAAGTGTAAGCTGTACCTGTTTTTCTTCCCTTCTCTCTCCCAGTAACAGTTTGCTTTGCTCCAAATAAAACCGGAGAGCTATAGGCTGTCTTGCATATTTCCTATATTTAACCGAAATGGAAAAACATGAAAATGAAATGTTAAATATGTCAGCTTAATGAAGTGAGTTGGGATATATAATGTATACTAGATTTTTTGAGATGTATGGGATAAACTAAGAATTTTGTTTTCAAGGATTAGTTTAGGTGATTAACCAAGATAGATAATTGAATTGTCATTATTGTTCATTGGGGTGAGAGCATAAAGTTAGATTTGTCTGGGGAGTATGATACATCTATTACTTCGTGTGTGTGTATGGATTTATACACAGGATATAGAAGCATCTAACATGTAAATATGGATGATAAATTCCAAATAAAATTAGGGCTAGGTCTACTTAGCAAGCGTATGTCAACTTTGCTCTTTCCGTCTTTGTGTCTGGGGGGGCTCTGCTTGCTGTTTTCTAAATTTCCAATTGACAAATGTCGCTCTCTAGATGAGGCAGAGAGCTGGCATCCTATCAGGAGCCTTCCTTCGAGCTTGGTGACCCAACTTGGCAGAAGTATAGAGAACGGTTTGGTATCTACAGTCTGAAATAACAGAGACTTGGGCCTTGGTTACTTGATCAAATCTCAGTTTCTGCCATTCATATGATCTACGCCCCCTCTCAAACAAGAAAAAAATAGGTACCAACCTTTTAGCACTTTAGCAATATTTTGATGAAAAATAAAGGGAACTTCAATATTTAGGAGGAAAATAAAACTATAGTTGTAAATTAAATTTAATTCTTTATTTGAGGTTCTGGGGTCTCTTGCTTCTAGGTATAACAGCTTATATTTAAACTGGAATTTCTCTCTAGATCCTGAATTTTTTTTTTATTTTCCTACTTGCAAGCTTGGTTTTCTCTCTTAGTCTCTCTGGAAGACTCTTAACAAAAAACAGTCTTCCTCCCTACTACAGATCTGTTGAATACTGGCTGTCTTCCCCTTCTGGAAGGCCGAGATGGAGCACATTCACCTAAAGGTCTCAAGATTTTACATAGAGCCCCGCCCACAACTTATTCCTATGGAATTTAAACAGACCACTACAATTCATTTCTTTCAGTTCTCAGCAATTCTAAAATATGTTAACTATTTGTACACTAAGGGTACATGTAATATATTAATAATAATGGCAAGTTTCATAGATATTCTTAACCTATTTTTTTTTTTACATGAGACATTTTCCACAAAGGAAGGATATTATTGACATATGAGTTTGAGAACTTGACAAAGAATAATTAGTGATTCAGAGATCTTTATTTCAAATTTGCGGGGTTTTCCTCCCTTCACCACCCCTATAAAATAACAGCAATTGTAGAAAAGTTCTGAGGTGTTTAAAGAAAAAGACGCCGTGGTTCAGGTTGGAGTTTTAATAGGCCAAATGCCATCTGTCTCTCCAATTTGTAACATTTCGTTATTAACAAGCCCAGAAGAAGGAAGCAGTCTATTTCTGTTGTGGGGACAGATTTCTGTCCATCTGTGCCCGCCTTGTCGCATGTCACTTGTACTTTGGATCTGCATAGCTGTGAGGCAGTGGAGATGGAGGCTGGGTCAGGAGGTGGAGAAGCCTGTCAGTGCGTTGAGTCCCCAAGCCTGTGACAACTGCCCACAACAGCTTCCAGAGTGTCCTGGAGGCCATCATTCTGGTGTGCCTTGGAGCTGGGCCTTCCCTGATGTAACTTCACAGGGAAATGTTAACTTTTTCCACTTAAAAATAGGAGACAAAGAACTTAATCTAGGATACGACTCTGGTTAGTGCCAGGGTCCCTATAAAAGGGGCTTAGTTTTCAGTCTTTGAAAATGTGAACCACTTTATGGTGTTTTTGTTGTTGTTGTTGTTGTTATTGTTGTTTTGTTTTGTTTTCTCAATTCCTTGGTAAGGAACTCAGCACCGACGGCAGCAGAGCACACGAGAAATTATTTTATGGGAAAGAGGCTGAATGGCCGGTTCCATACACGGAGACTCAGCCTGCCCACTCTGAACCCTTTGTCCCTTTCCCAAAAGTCTTAATGCGTTGGTTGTCTAAGTGCAAGCGTTTCTTTCCTTTCCCCAAAGTGCTTACCAAATTGTTGTGGAGCAACTACACCCACATCGGACCAAGCGAGAAGCCGGGGCCATGGAGTGCTACCAGGTGCCCGTCACATACCAGAACGCCCTGAGTGGGGGTGCACCCTATTACTTCGCGGCAGAACTCCCGCCTGGGAATCTTCCCGAGCCTGCTCCCTTCACCGTGGGTGACAACAGGACCTATAAAGGCTTTTGGAACCCTCCTCTGGCTCCCCGCAAAGGTTACAACATCTATTTCCAAGCGATGAGCAGTGTGGAGAAGGTGAGACTGTGTTGAGATTTGATTTTTCCCTTGATCTTAAGTCAAACTGCGGCTGTGTTTTATAAACACTCAGTGGCGTTTGTCAAAGAAATGGGGGGGGGGCCGCGGGGAGCAGAAAAAGAGAGGGAAAGAAAATGGATGTGTAGCGTCTCTTCTGTTGCCAGCAACGTGCACGCTGAGTGAAGGGCTGAGGCTGCAAGCCGGCAGCATTTCACAGGATCCCTGTTTCCTAGTAACTGCTGCCACTCGCTCCTTCTTCAGGAATGCCCACAGTGCAAGGGTGAGCAAGGCAATTGGAAAAGGTGGGTGTGCTGCCACAACGGGACTCCACCCCTAGAAAATTCCCGCCATTGTTTTGCCTCCCTGGCTCAGTCGTCGTGGCCGCTTCAAAAGATTAAATTTACTTCAGGATAAACAGCATACACATTCCACAGTGGGCTAATAAACCCTTCTAAGCTTGTCAGGGGGTACAAGCCAAATAGTAAATAACAAGTAACAAGCCTCTGATTACAAAGTAATGGGACGCCTGCGGTCCAGCTGACAGAAGCTGAAGGGAAGGCTGCCTGCGAAGGCTGGGTGCTGAGCCATTACCGAAGTTGCCTGTGCCGGTCCCCGACCGCCCCTCCCTTTCCTATTTTGGACACAGTTGTTTTTGTGCACCGCTGCTGATCCCAGATGAATATTGAAGAGGAAAGCACAGCAGGGCACGTGGAGAGAAACAGCCTAGTCTTTTGCTGTCCTGCTGTTTCCCTCTGAAAGACTTTTCTTTCCTGCGACTTACGTTGTTTTTATTTATTTATTTCTGTTTTGGACAAAGGCGGGTTGGATAGCAAACCATGTGGAGAAGGGGAACTTGTAACCGTTTCGAATCCAGTTGAACACTGGCGTTTTTTGATGGACTCGGAGCTACGTGAGGAATGGTTTGGTTTTGTAGAATGGGTGGCACCTGGGAGACGACATGAAGTATGGGACAACCAATTGTATGAGTCATATTAGCTCTTAGAACGGTTTAATTGGGAGACAACCAATTTGTATTTCTACCGGGGCCATGACAATATGAATACTGCTTTTACAGGCAAGCTGTATTTTTCTGCCTACCAGTACGGTCATTGACTAGTATATGGTGAAGATAAATGCCACAGACCCTTTAAATACAGTCTCCATGCAGAGGCTAGCCATAGTTGAAGATGCTCCACCCTTCTCATTCTCCCCCGCTGTAACTCGATTCTTTAGAGTCCACACCAACTTGTCTTAGTTATTTTACTTGCTGTGACAAAAAAAATACCTAGCAAGAAGCAATTGAAGAGATAAAGGGTTTATTTCCATTCCCAGTTGAGAGTTAAGTCCATGGAGTGCCAGGCATGGCCGCAAGAGGAGAAAGTGAGTGGTCATATGGGTCCTTATTCAGGAAGCAGAGAGCAAAGAATCCTGGTGTTTTCCCCAACTCCCCCATCTGTCTATCTATCTATCTATCTATCTATCTATCTATCTATCTATCTATCTATCTATCTATCTATCTATCTATCTCTAACATGGAACCCTCAGCCCATCAGGTAATGAGATCTATATTTAGGGTAGGTCTTTCTGCTTCAATTAATTTATAGATAATACCTCACAGACATGCCCAAAGGTTTGTTTCCATGGTGATAAATCCCATCAAAATGACATTCAAGATTAACAAACCATCGATACAAACCATACCACACACATATTCAAAAGTACTTGTCTAATTAGGTTGTTCATAACAGAGACATGATGAAAGTTAGTAAGCACTCCCCCCCCGCCTCCCGCCGCCCCAAACACAAATAGCACACAGGTAGGAGACAGTTCTAGTTTGACTTTTCATCTTCAAAGAGGTGATAGTTTCCAAATCAACTCTTGTTAACCTCCCTAATGTGTGGCAGGCATGCTGATGAATGCATGAACTTACAGGGGATTTTTTCTGACATTCTTAATCTACACCGCTAGAGTTCAACAGTGGTTTTCAACCTGTGGGTCATGAACCCTTTGGGCATCAAATGACCCTTTTCACAGGGGCCGCCTAAGACTGTCAGAAAACACAGATGTTTACGTTATGTTTCATAACAGTAGCAAAATTACAGTTATGAAGTAGCAATGAAAATAATTTTATGGTTGGGGGTCACCACAACATGAGGCGCTGTATTAAAGGGCCGCAGCATTAGGAAGGTTGAGAACCATGGGTTTAGCGTATCTGCAATACATTTTGTGTCATTCACAAAGAGTTTTAACATTGATGAGCCTCCTACCAGCAGAGTCTGGTAATGCCTACCAAGAATCAGCAACGACTGCTTTTAGAAGATCAGAACTCCTTAGGGTCTACACTGGCGCCTGGAAGTCTCTTGCAGCCTACTCTGAAGGTCGGCCACAGTGATGAAACAGAAATGCACGTTTCTTCTCCCAGTTCTACATGTGACATGCTTTCGAAGTAAATGCTTGGGAGGAAATTATATAAATTTGGCTTGTTATTTATCAACCTATAAAACCACTGAAGATAGAGTTATAAATGCTTCTTGAAGACAGCCTCTTTTTCAGAAAAACTCGTGTTTGTGGTATGTGAGCCCTGGCTAATGCAAGTAGAAGAATGGAACTGAGAGAACATTAGACAGATCCAGGATTGCACAAAAGCAATTTATTAGGATCCTGTGGACAACAGTCTGTCCATACCCGGAGGCAGAAGGAAGGGGCCTGTGTGCTGAACCCTGTCCAGCTATAATATACCCAGATCTCTTCATAAGCTATGTTGTCCAGTGTCCCTAAGCAACAGCCCAGGTGGCAGTGACCAGAGAAACACACCATTCTAAGGCCTTTGTCCTGTAGGGTTTGGGACACGTGGCAGGAGTGTCTGCAAAGCACACTGGCTGTGTTGATCTTAGTGGTGTTAGTCACAGTGATGTGGACACACTAGCCTGTTTTTCTTACTGGCTTTGATGCCTCTTCTTAGGTATTGAATATTCAAAGATACACAGAACTGCAGGGCCAGATACCTATTATCCTGTCTCCGTTATCTGTAGGGAGACCAAGGGAAAACTCATGGAGGAGAACTATGTAACGAGACTTGGTCAGGGAGGAGGAAAGAGGGTGGAGGGGGAGGAAGAGAAGGAAGAAAGAAAGCAAAGGTAGACAGAGATAGACTATGACTGAAGTAGGTGTCTGAGAAGGAGACCAGAGCCCAAGACAGCTTGTGGGCCTTGTGTCTCTTTGTACCACACAGGATTAATAATTCCTGCTGTTTCTATTTTCTCTATCTACCTTGGTACGAAGAGGTAGGGAAAAAAAAAACTGTGTTGGAAAACATTTAGTTGCTGACAGCTGAATTTAAAGAAAGGAAAAAACAGGTAAATTACATTTAAACTGCTATGCGATGTCTTGATGATATTTCTTAACAATTATTGCTTAGCTGTTTAGTCTTGCTGAGATCCAAGTGAGAGTATATAATGTTCAGGTTTGTTCAACGTCTGTAGCTATCAGATGAAAATTAAATTCGTATTTGGTTCTGATTTATATTAGCCTTGCAGATACATAGATCTTTCTAATAGCTTAAGAAGCAACAAAAAAATGCAAATAGAAGGTCATACAACTTGTCTCTGCCATACCAGCTTGCTTTATTACAAAGTGAAACAGATATACATATCTTTAGAAATTACTAGGAACTTCCCTAAAGTTTTTAAAATATTATCTAAGGCTATATGGTGAGAAAGAAATGCCCTTATTATTATTATAATGCTCTAGTCATAATCTTATTGTTTAACCCTGGGTGTGTCTTCATGATAGTTATAATAATAGTTTATGGAATAGAAAACATTGTCTATATATTGATCATTTCCTTTTGATTTCACTCTACCAGGAAACTAAAACCCAGTGTGTACGAATTGCTACAAAAGGTAAGAGATTTGGCTTGCTTTTTTGTTTTGTTTTTATTTTTAGCTCCATTCTCTATTCCTTTCCAAAAATGAAAGAGTTCTGTTCCCTGCTTAAGGCCAATTAAATGTGGTGTTTCTATTACAAGGTATTTGTACTGGCACCCAGTTAAACCCCAGAAAAGTTCTCTGACTCACTTGGGTGTCTTTAAGACAAAATGAGAGTCCTACATTTCATCACCAGTGCTGAACTAAAGGAACCTTGTTGTGATAAGAAGATGGATTTAGAAACGTTAGCAGGGCTTATCCCTGCATTTAGTGCCTGAGAGGGCTTATGCTGCCCATCAGCCTATTTAGAAAAACTCAGCCATAACAGTTCAAAGTACAAGTCACTTACTTCAAAACCTCCATTCCTCTGTGTGATAGACAGATCAAACATGCTCAGCTCTGATGAGTCTACACAGTCAGGTGAACACTTCATTTATATTTGGTTCTGATTTAAAAGGAACAAAGCCAATTCAACAACACATGAGCACTGGTGTGGGCAGACAGCTCCACGACTTCATCACTTGAAGGAAGACATTTTAATTTTTCTTTTTGATTCAACTAATGCTGGGAAATTATGCCTGTGAAGGCTGGCGACCAGAACACTGCCTGCTGACCCTGGCTGCTGTGACTTAGTTAGCTGGTTCGATAAGAAAACGTGTATTGTCATCTTTGAATGGATATTTGGCATTTCGCATGGGGAGGAGGCTCCGATGCCTCTGTGTGTATTGTCCTTTTTAAAAACTGAATGGCCCAACAAGGGAGAGGCTACTGCTTTGTCTATTCTAGCAGAGAAGGAAGAGCTGTCTCCATGCCTGCTTGGGCTCCACAGAGGTTGGTTCCTCTGGGAGCGTTGTTGCCATAGCTAGTATTTGATGCACATTTGTGAGCGTAGCTGATTCACTGGGGGTGACGATGAATAGCCATATTCTGTTGATGTTGGAACCTCTCCTTTCATCTTTTCCTCCATCTATCAATCTGCTCAATTAGCATTTGTTTTTCTCTTGATTTGTGCAGGCAATAAAGAGTTTCCCCTTGACTCATGGGACTAATAAAGAAACTTCACAGATGGGGGAAAAAAAAACCCTACTGATTCCATTCAGATACTAATATTCCTCACGATAGTTAAAAAATAAGTCAACAACTCTAGTGAAAGAGAAGAAAAATATATGCAGAAGCATCTAATGTGCAAACAGGTTTTTTTGTTTTTGTTTTTCATTTTAGGGTTTGGCTTGCAAATCAGGAGTTAAAGTCGAAACTTCTAGAAGTTAGCTGTGAAAGACATTTAGCTATGTGTCACCTTTGCTTTTCTAGATTTAAAGCAGACACTAAGAATTTAAAAGGTTTTCTTATCAGGCTACTAGAAAGTTTTTTAGACAGGAAAAATAAATAAAAGGGAAAAAGAGCTAAAGTAATTGTAACATGTACGATTTTCTTCTCTTTTCCTTGGTTTTGCATCAAGTGTTTTGGGGTCACCATGTCCCCTTTTGGATACCAATAAAAGCATGATGACAAATATTATCTGGTATTTATGCTCCAGGGAGGTTTATAGATCATGGAATTCGATCATAGCATGTGACACGGAACATTTGTGAGCAGCCAGAGGGTACTAAGAAGGCTTCCTTCCGTTTGTGGTTATTTCTCTTGTTCTCATGATTTCATCCTGAGGCACTCAGGATCTCTGGTTGACGGAGTGGCATCCTAAATATGAGAAGGACTCTGGCCTTAGTCTGTCTGAGGTTAGATCTTGATCTTGCCTGATAGCTTGGGGCAAATTACAATAGCTCCATTCACCAAAGGAGAGTAACAAAGTGCCTATCCCCTGTTATTTTGAGGATTCAGGGAACGTAGAGAACACTCCTTCCTCATCTGGGATTTTTCTCCCATGATTTAAGTTATCTGTGGCAAATCATAGCCTGAAAATATTAAATGGAAAATTCCAGAAATAAAAAATTCATAAATAAATATTCAGTTGGGCAGGTCACTGGCAGTAGCATAATGAAAGTTTTCACTCTTGCTCTACCTAGATCCCAGTCCTCCTTTGTCCACAGCATTCATGGGGAATATACTACCCACGTGTCAAGTAACTTAGTAACCACCTTGACTTATGCTTGTGTTCAAGAAGCCCTACTTTTCTTTAATAGTAGCTTCCAAGTGCAAGAGTTAATGGTGACAGCTGTTATAGTATATTCCTATAATTGTTCTATTTCCTTTATAGTTGGTAATCTCATATCTAATTTATATTAAACTTTATCATAGGTATATACATGTGGGAGAAGTATAGTAGCAGCAGAATTTGATATTATCTGTGGCTTTAGTCATCTCCTGGGGTTGTTGGAATGTACTTGCCACAGATAAAGGGGCTATTATACACTAATTGTGTTTGAATGAGCCCTAGCATATTGTAGATATTATACATGTTACCAGGTGTCTTCTCATGTCAGGTATAAAGTGCAGCATTATCCTCTCTAACGGACTTCCTTAGAGGCTCATGGAGGAGCCTCTATGTTTTCCATTACCATTTAAAATCTAGAAAAGTGCTATGGTAAGTCCCTACATCAACTTGTTTTTCCTTGCTTTTGAACCACATAAATCATTGCATGCAGTTATAATGGGAAAAGAACCATAAATTCTAAAGTAGACCTAAGTTGGAGATAGAAATTTCTTGATTATAAAATTAAAGTTTTTTAGCCGGGCGGTGGTGGTGCATACCTTTAATCCCAGCACTCGGGAGGCAGAGGCAGGCGGATCTCTGTGAGTTCAAGGCCAGCCTGGGCTACCAAGTGAGTTCCAGGAAAGGCGCAAAGCTACACAGAGAAACCCTGTCTTGAAAAACCAAAAAATAAATAAATAAATAAATAAATAAAATAAAATTAAAGTTTTTTATGTTTTAATATTCTTAACTAGAGCTAATCCATTTCTTGCTCTGAATTTTGACATATTTCTACCTATGAAAAAACCACACTTACTAAAGTAACATTGCCTTATTGTCTGAGTACATGCTAAACTAACACCATACAAATATGGTTGACTTTTTGTCTAAAATTTTTCAGTCAAGGCATCTTGAAGACCTACTTAAGGGTCAAAATGATATAACCACACTGCCTGTGAAGAAAGCTTCCAGTAAAGGACTGGCTAGTTAAACAAGTGTACACTTTTGTTAAAGACTGATTAAACCAAATACATGAGATATGTGTGCTTCACTGTCCTATATTTTTGAGATGTGTGGACTTTGCTGTTTTATATATATATTATATATATATATATGTACATACACACACACACACACACACACACACACACACATACATATGGGCTCAAGAGTAGATTTCTTGATTTTTTTAAAGGTGACACTGAGAACTATATGGGCCTGAGGTAACAAAGTAATGAGAACTATATGAGCATGGGTAGAAACAATGCTGAGTCAATAGGCGAATCTGGGCCAGGTGGAAGGCTGCCCCTGATTCTCAAGGAAACAAAAAACATTTCACTTCTCAGATAGTGTCAACGAGAGGACAGCCAAGCTAGAAATGGTTGGGCTGACCAGAAAGATAGGAAAGACTCTGTTGTATCCTGTATGGTGTTCATATGGACACATCCTGTGTTCTGCATTCCTCAGACCCTGCCTTCATCTTCACCTCCATACCCTCAGCTAGAAGTACTGAGAAAGTGGGATCCAACTCTCCTAATGTCCTTCATATATAAGTCAACTTGGCTGGGAAAAAATGGAGGGGGTGATTCTCTAGAGTTCTAGATGTCTCTGCTGTAAGACATTCTAATTTCCAGTGGCCTTTTATAGTTAAATTTTGATAGACAATATGTATTTATGTGTATTTTTAACTTAAATACTTAGTCAAGTTTAATTCTATGATTTGATAGTCTCATATATCACTATATTCCAAGAACAAGTACAAGATGAAAGTCTTATTTTGTACAACAAATATTTGTTGAATTGGTAATTGAATTTAAATTTGAGGTGCATGTTTTTGCTTTAATATTTAATCAAACTGGTTACAGCAGTGCCTGCAATTCAGAAAAGTATCAGAGCATGTGTATGTGATGATTCCATTTGCAGGTGGGGTTGTTTCTTTGTTTCTTGAAATGTGAATTTATAGGTTACCTTATATTTTACAAAAACTTTCCAAAGCTGAGATTCCATGTGAGTCTATAGTTAATTAGAAATGGAATTTGTAGACTAATGTATATTAAGTTTAATGTAAGTTTTATTTGAATGAGTTTTCCACTGGAATAAGTGAGAATGTATGATCTCTTCATCCAAATGGCTGTTTATGTGCATAACTAGGAAGACAGTTTAGCTGAAACTCTTCAATTTGGTCACTGTGGTTCTTATGACTGTGTTCTTAACTCTGTTGGTTTCCAGTATGAAGGTACTAGTCTAGTGTCTTAACAAGAATTAAATGGTTTGATGTATTCAAGCAGAAACTCTAAAGGAAATCTCTTACTACTTTGATTCTGTATATAGCATTATGATAAAAGATTAAAATTCCTTTAAACTTCACACAAATGAGTGCTACTTAGCAGCACAAGAATGTTTTGCCAGTGTGAACCTCTCTGACTTCAGTTGGATGTATTTAAATATTAACTGCAACTGAACATAAGAACTCTGAATATTAATTATAAAATTTAAGCTTAAAGGTAACAAGGGTTATTGCTGATTTTTCATTTCTTATTATTTAAATCATTCTTCAAGTTTTATGTCGGTTACCCCAATAACTGCTACATCCCAGGAATATTCTTTGTCTAATGTTTTTCTTTTTCTTAAATCATATGAGTGTACAGGGTTCCTTCATGAGTAGAGTTTCCACACATACACACCCATGTATTGCTCATGAAAGAGGAAAGGCCCTGAACTTCAGAGGGTCTTGTTCACTTTCTCCCCAGCTCTGCACTAGCTTTAATATTAGAGAGAACACTGTTTGCATGTGGATTGTTCATTTCTTCAGCAGCCTTAACAGAATCCATAAGTCTATTCTTGTGGTCTACTTACTGATCAGACATGGATAGATAGTGAGTGGCCGAGGAAGTCCCTATTAGTCAACATTGAGTTCTGGCTGCATATTCTTGCAGTGAACACGTAGAGATAACTCCAGCATTTTCACTCTTTGGAGTTAACTTGTTTCATGAGATGACTTTGATCTGTCACCAGCACTTCCTGAAAAGAGATAATTCACATTCATGGCAAAGTTGAGACAAAGGATGGCATTATGGCCCAAACTGTCCAAGCCATCACCAAAACCTGTGGAATAGACCCAAACTTAGATACACTTTTGTGCCAATGCTTTGTTTTTAACCAAAGTTGCTGGGGTTTGGAGAGGACAAAGGTGCTTCAGAGAGGTTCATTCTTATGCCATAAACGTATTTAAACATCAGTTAGATGGTAGAATGGGAAAGGGCTAGTGGCTTAGACTAGTTGATTGGAAACTTTTCCAAATTGATCTTAAATAATCAAAGGTCGTTATGAAACTACAGATTGGTGGATTATGGTTTTTAATAATGGATGCAATCAACCTCCTCATTTCAGATAACCTGCTCGAACTTGATTCATATTGTCGGTAATCTCTTTTATAATGTTGAGTTTGCAGCATATAATGTGCATAGTGTCAGCATCTTCACAAAAAGAGAAGGACATTGTTTTTATTCTTTATAAAGCTATGGGTTTCTATAACCACAAACTTAGAAGTATAATTCATTAGGATAAAGTTGATATTTTGACTTACTTTCAATAAAATTCTTCTTTTAGTATTAAAAAAGTTCAACTTGAATCATAATACTGCAATAAAATATTTGTGAGAAACTAGAAAAAGAGTAATTCATAGAGAACTGATAATCCAATTCAGAAAAACATTAATTTTAGATAATATAGAAGCCACATGGTGGTGGCACACACCTTTAATCCCAGCATTCGGGAGGCAGTAGCAGGCAGATCTCTGAGTTTGAGGCCACCCTGGTCTGCAGAGAGTTCCAGAACAACCAGGGCTACACAAAGAACCCAGTCTTGGAGAAAAGAAAAAATAAGTTTGGATTATATAGAACTAATATTTTAAAACATCCAATATCTTGACCTGGTATGGTGGTATTTAGTCATAATTTCAACACTTGGGAAGTAGAGGCAGGAAGATCACCATAACTTCAAGGCCAACTGGGCCTATTGGGTTTGTACCCAGCAAACATGGGCTACTGAGTAAGATTCTCTCAACAAAAACACAATCAAAAATTAACAGCAGCAAGCAGAACAACAATCTATAAATATACAATACATCTAATAGAAATAGTAAGAGGACAGATAGATAATACGTCGGCCCTGAAAACTGTAGTATTATAGAAAAAAAAACAATTTTTTAATATTTTTTTAAATTTTTAAAATGATAATATAGCTACATTATTTTCCCCCTTTCCCTTTCTTTGCTCCAGCTCCTTCCATTCTCCTCTCAAAATTCATGTCCTGTGTTTTTTATTGTTGTTAATTATTGTTTTACACACACACACACACACACACACATACACACACACTCCTAATGCATAAATACAACCTGCTCAGTCCACTTAATGTCACCTGTCTATGTATGATCTCAGGGCTTTTGGTATTAGATAACCCACTGGGAGACTCTTCCCCAAGGAAGGTCTTTTCTCTCACTCTCCACATTTTCTGCTTCTTTGTCTGGAGACGAGATCCTGCAAGCTCCCCTCTTTCCGTGTTAAGATGTCCATTGGTGTCATTGTTCAACTCTTGTTTAGGCACTCATGTTTGTGAAACTTCATGATTGGAGTCTTGTGACATTTCTAGGAGATGTAATCTCATGGTAAACTTCATCTTCCTCTGGCTCTTACAGTGTTTTCCCACTCCCTTCTACAATGATCCATGAGCCTTAGTTGCAAGAATTATGTTGTAGATTTATCAGTTAGGAATGGGCACCCAACAATCTCTTGTTCTCTGCATTTCAATTGTTTTTGTTGTTGTTTTGTTTGTTTTTTGTAATGGTCCCCTTCTGTTGCAAAGAGAAGTTTCTTTGATAAGGGGTGAGAGCTACACGTATCTGTGGGTATAAGGATAAGTATTTATAGTATAGGTAGGAATTGTACTGAAAATATTTAGATACATATTTTCTCTCTTTATTCTATATGTCCTTTGTGTATATATTATGGCTTCCAGTTTAGTGTTTTAGGGATTCCTGTGTGGATGAAGACTTGGTCTCCATCTATAACTGTTTCTTATGCCATGTCTTGGGCTCTTTTCCTTCCAATTGTTCGTTGTATCCTATTCTAATGTGTAAGTTTTTGTTTTATCTTATTATATTTTATTTATTATTATCCCTTACAAGCCTGTTTGTTTTCTAATGAGAGACAGAAAGGGGGTGGATCTAGATGGAAGGGGAGGTGGGGAGGAACGGGGAGGAGTAGAGGGAGGGGAAATTGTTTTTTTTTTTTTTTTGGTTTTTCGAGACAGGGTTTCTCTGTGTAGCTTTGCGCCTCTCCTGGAACTCACTTGGTAGCCCAGGCTGGCCTCGAACTCACAGAGATCCACCTGGCTCTGCCTCCCGAGTGCTGGGATTAAAGGCGTGCGCCACCATCGCCCGGCGGAAATTGTAAGCAGTATATATTATGAGGGGAAAAAGCATTTTCAATAAAGTAAAATAAAGAAATTATGCCCAGTTTTTAAAAAAAACAAAACCTCAGGCAAAACATTTTTTCCAACTTTTTAAAAATTCTAACACTAGAATACTTTAGATAGGAAGAACTCATAAGCAAAGGTAGAATTTCTGTTTCTGTTAGTGTCTTTGGTATACTTAAAAGAAAGTGAACACTTGACACTGTTTTTAATACTCACCAATAAGAAGCCTAGCTACAACATACCTGGTATAGCTTCAGAGAAGTGAAAAGTATAGTCCTAATGAGTAACAGAATAATTTTGTAAGACAGACAGTAAAATGGAGTACACTTACTTCATTCAGCCATTCATCTATTTAAATACGATGAATAGATTTACGCTACATGTCAGTGCAGATTTAAATATAAGCAGATTGTCACGCCTCCACCTATGTAAACCTTACAGTCCATCCAGATAGATCACTGTGGTGAGGATTTCTTAATAATACACTATGCGATCACTTAGCCTTTGAATCCATTGTGGAAACAGTGCATGTTGTCTACTCTAGTTTTTCAGCGACAAAGTGTACTTTAGATTTGCAAACAGGCTTTAAAAATAAAAAATAAGATAGAATTAAAAAGAAAAATCCTAACATGACATTTTGAGACAAGGAACATCCAAAGATGTCACTAAGTTCATTTTCTGGTGGCCCTCTACTGCTGGGCATGTAGAATACCCTTAAGAATAGTTTGGTTCCCCATTGAGACTCTCTTGTAGAAAACCAAATCTTCATTTGCAAGTATTTATTAATTGGAGATTGCTTCTGGGTTAGGAATGGGAGCGTGTGTCCACTTCGTTCAGTTCTAGGACCCCATCTGGTGCAGACCCGTGCAGGCCCTGAGCATGCTGCCCCAGTCTCTGTGAATGCATATGTGCATTGATCCTGTTGATTTAGAGGGAATTGTTTTCCTTTTGGCCTCCATCCTCTCTGGCTCTTGAATGTTTTCTGCCTCTTCTTCTGCTGGGTTCCCTGACCCCTCAGGGGAAGGGTGTTGAGGGCTGTGTTCTAAGGTCTCTCATTCTCTGTGTAATGTCTGGCTGTGGTCTCTGTATTTGTCCCCATCTGCTGCGGGAGGAAGCATCCCACATGACTTGCTTGAATTTTTAATTTCATTATTTCTCGTTAATTGTAATGTTTTTGAATCATGAGGAAACCAGATTGTGAATTTTATACCCTAGGATTTTGTCATTAATGTGAATACAGGTCACAAGAGACAACACTAAGGAACTAATAGTTTAATTCATTACATCAAACGACCTAAGAAAAATTAAAGTCTAAAAATTAAATATACTAAAAATACTCAAGTTGTGTAAAAATGTGAATTTTGTATATGTACCCTTCTAACATGTTGTGTAAGTATGTACAGTGTTATATATGTGTCCTCCTAACATGTTGTGTAAGTACAGTGTTGCATGCATATCCTCCTAATATGTTGTGTAAATATATGCAGTGTTATATATGTATCCACTTAACATCTTGGAGATTTGAAAAAGACGAAGTCTGTCTTATGAAAAATTTCAGTAAAGTGATGAGTTCTGATTGCTGGCTTTATAGGTCAGCTGAACATTTAGCCACTTAACTGTCAGAAGATCCAACAGCGAAATTGTAACTAACAAGTTCCTTGAGGAATTCTCCTAATCAGTTCATTCATTTATTCAACAAAACCAGAAAAAGTTAATGGATAAGTCAAGTACCATTTATGTGTTGGAATAATTCTAGTCCACAGAATTGCCATGGGTTCCTTGAAGGAGCTCTTATTTTGGTGAGGAGACTTTATTAGTTATATTTCTGAGGCTGTAATAAAATACCATAGCTCAGTCCATTTAAGGATGAGTGGTTTTCTACCGTATGCTTGCAGGGTGTCCATAATGGTACACAAGGCATGGAAGCAGGGTGCTGAGAGATCACATCTCAACACGAGAGACAGAGAGGGTGTGGGGCAAGGCCAGAAACCCTTAAGGGCCCACCCAGTGACTACTTCCTCCAGCAAGGCTCCACATCCTAAAAGTTCCATAACTGCCCTAAATAATGCTACCAACAAGTATTCAGATGCATGATCCTGCGGAGGACAGTTGTCATTCAAATCACAACAGACAGACAGCATATACCTACAACCGAAATCATCAAGACAATTTTAAATTCATGACACAGTCAATGAAGAAAACAGAATTGTCTGATGTGATTTCAAGTGACTTCTCTAAGTGAAGCTAATTCTGATAGGATTTCGAATAAATACTCTCTGAAGTGATGTTTGAGCTAAGACTTCAATGAGAAAAGTATATAGAGCCTGTCATATCAATTGCCTGAAAAGCTTACCAGAGAGAGGGGACAGCAAACAAGAGCTCAGGACCAAATGGCTATCCTGGGAACAATGGAGCTTATGTTGGCTTGTAAGCATGGCTGAGAGCCTGTGTGCTGCTCTACATGTGAAGGAAAACCACTGCAGCATTTAAGTGGGGAATTATGATTTTCTTCTTGCTTTTAAGGATTACTGTGGATGATCCAGAGAATGGATGACAATGTCAGCTTGTGTTAAGAGGGTACATGTTAGGAATGATATTGAGATTTTTAAATGCTAGGCATGTTGGTAGCAGGACTAAATCAATGGCAGTGGAAGAGATAATTCTAAAGGTCTTCTTGGGTAGATTAAATTTGGTATATGAAGAATAGAAAAATTAAGGTAGACAGAATTTTGACTGGTGCAGTTAAGTGAATGAATTTCCTATTTAATTTGGTTGTATAATGTTGTAGAGGAATTGTCTTTGATATTCATGAGGTATTTCCCTACTGTTTGGAAAAGATGAAAATTGAAGATGTAGGATTGGAAGACTTAAATATATAGCTCAATTGGAGAGCGTTTACTCGGCATACACAAGGGTCCAGTCATAAAGAAGGAAGGAAGAGGTGAAGGAAGGATGGATCTTAATTTATTTTCCTGTTGCTGTGATAAAAACACCTTGACAAGAGCAATGATGGGAGAAAGGGTTGATTGATTTCAGCTCCCAGTTCCAGGGTCCAGTGATCACAGTAGAGAAGTCAACCAGCAGAAGCTGGGAGTGGCTGATCCCATTGCATCCAGAGTCCAGGGGCAGAGCACAATGAACTCTACTGCTCAGTTCATCTTCTCCATTTTACATAAGGCAGGATCCCACCAGTGGCCTTGCCCACAGTTCATATCGGGTCCCCACATTAATTAATCCAACCAAGACCATCCCTCATAGACACTGTCACGAGCTAACTTTAATTTCAACCCCACACAGGTGTACCCAGAGGTTTATCTCCTGGATAATTCTAGATCCCCTCAAAATGACAGTTAACACTAGGTATCCCGGAAAGGACAGGTGGTGAGAGGTGGGATGTTTGATAGAGTAGAAGAATCAGTCTTCATGAGAAAATAGAACCATGGAGTTTTCAGAAACTATTTATGAAGTATATGTATTCCAAAGATGATGTACCTAGGTTATTTAGCAGAAATTTTAGGGATTTCTATTTTGTGTGTGTGTGTGTGTGTGTGCGTGTGTACATGTGCACAGGCCCACATATGCCACAGCACATGTGGAGATCAGAGGACAGCTCTGCTACCTTATTTTGAGGCAAGGTCTCTCTTGTTGATGGTGCTACAGGCATCCAGAAGCTTTGGGCCAATCCTGCTGTCTCTGCTTCCCACCTTGCCACAGCACTGTTGTGATTCCAGATGTGAGCCATTACATCTGGCTTTCTTGGAATTGAACTCAGGTTGTCAGGTTTGCTTTTTACCCAATGAGCCATGTCCCCCTGGCCCTGATTTATTGTTATTTTGAACTGTTTCTAAAACTAACAATAAAGCTTGCATGTATAAATGTGTATTATTCAAAACACTAGTGAATATCTTCACTTATGTTTACAATAAAATGTATCAAATACATCTTGAAATTATGAGGGGAGCTACTACAGTGACAGCGTCAGTTGTAATTTAATATGTTAATGAGAAAAAGATAATATTTGAGTATATAGTGATCATAAATTGCTTCTGGCTCACTTGCTCTCTGATTTCAAGCTTACCATCTGAAAATCTGTTTTTGCTGATGGACTTTACATAAAAAGTAAAGATAATATTGGTAAGAAGTAAGCTTTAACATAGAAACAATAAAATAGGTATATTCCGTTTTTCATCTCTCCTACCAAATGATTTTATACTAACTTTTTAGAACTCCTGACTTAAAGTCAATACCTCTTTATTCTGATGAGGAGACCAATGTTCACTGCTTATTTGGTTTCCTTTGGTAACCCAGATTATCGGTCTTGTGGGATCCAACATCAATTCCCTGTACCTTTTCCACAAAACACATTTATTACATAGGACGTGCCACACTTATTAGTTCCAATGTTATGTATCTTCAGGGTCAGCCTTCATGACAGCCAGGCCAATACAATCACAGTGGTCCATTCTAGCGCTCAGTCCTCACAAGTAATTAAAGAACAGTCTGTCACCATGAAACCAAGGGTGCCACTTGTTCATTGGAGAGAATTTTAACATGGAGTATTTCATTCAAATAATACTGGCAGTAAGAGTCTAAATTTAAGTCAATTCTAGGAAAGTTGCCTTGAGTGACTAATAAGACAGAAATAGCTTTACAACTGGCATAGCTACTTATGACAGGGCAGAGATGGCAACATTTGGGGAGGGAAGATTTCTCCTCCCATGATCCTTTTTTAAGGTGTCAATCAAAACTGCAGAGTTAACATTAACTCATATTGTATAATGTAGATTAAATTTGTCATGATTTATACACACACACACACACACACACACACACACATACACACATATTGGTCTTTTGAGACAGGGTTTCTCTGTGTAGCTTTGCGCCTTTCCTGGATCTCTCTCTGTAGACCAGGCTGTCCTCGAACTCACAGAGATCCGCCTGTCTCTGCCTCCCGAGTACTGGGATTAAAGGCGTGCGCCGCTGCCGCCACCGCCGCCGCCGCCGCCGCCGCCGCCGCCGCCGCCGCCACCACCAGGCGGCCATGATTGATATTTTAATCCCATATGTATGTAATCTTCGGAAGTAAAATAGGCATTGGCCATTGTGAATATTATGATCGAAAAATTACCTTTGGATTTTTTAGGTATGCTCAATGCTATTATAAAAACCTTGATAAGTAGAAGGAGAAAGGGTCAAAGTCATGGAAGAGATTTACTGACAGAAGCAAAAATTGGAATGATGATGTGCTTTGAAGCAGAAAGAAGCTTGAGGCTTGGAATTCAGGTAGCCTTTGGGGGCTCAAAAAAGCTAGGAAACTGATCCCCCCTTCTCCATCTCAGAGAGCCAAACCACACCAACATCTGGACATTAGTCTCACAGGACTTGTTTATGAATTCACCATTTCAGAAATAAGATAATGTTTATGTTCCTTTGGCCCACAAATCAGTCATAGTTTGGTAACAAACTGTAGCTAATTAATAAGGAATGGGCTTAGCTTATTTGTTCACTGTTTCTTCTGTTTATTTTTCAAGTCAGGTTCTCACTATGTTGCGCTGGCTAGCCTGGCTGTATGTAGACCAGGCTGGCCTCGAACTCACAGAGATTGGCCTTCTTCTGCCTCCCAAGTGCTGGAATTAAAGGTGTGGGAACCCATCAAGGAAAGGTTTTTGACACCTAGAAGTAGAATCCTACTATAACATACCTGTGAACATGGAAGTGACTTTGGAATTGGGAGGTGAGCAGAGCTTTTAAGAATGTTTGAAGAGCACAGAGGCAAAAGTCTAGATTGCATTTGGGGAGCTGTTAGTAGAGAGATGAATGTCGATGTCTTTTCAGCAAGGCTTAGAGGAAGAAGAAGAGCTTGGCACTAGAAAGTGAAGGGAAGAGGATCCTTGTTTCAGAACAGAAATCCAGCTGAATTGTGTCATGAAGTTATGTAGAAAGTAAAAATCTATGAAGCTTTAACTTGAATATGAAGCAATGAGGTTTCCAAGAAATATGGAAGGCATGCTATTTCCAAAAAACAGACACACACACACACTCACTCACTCATACACAGAAGTATATGTGTGTATACTTGTTAGTACATATGTATGTACTTATACATAAACATGAACATAGAAACATACATAATATATAATATCTATTATTTTAAAGATTTATTTGTGTGGTGTGTGTGTGTGTGTGTGTGTGTGTGTGTGTGTGTGTGTATTTGCATATGAGTGCAGGTCCTTGCAGATTCCAGAACAAAGTATCAGATGCCTTGGAACTGGGCTTATAGGCCACTTGGTGTGAGTGGTGATATAAGCTTAACCTCTGAGCCATCTTTCCAAACCCTAAGGATTTGAATTTTATTTTATGTATATGAGCATTTGCCTACATGTATATATGTGCACCACGTGTATGCATGGTGCTCACTGGAGCCAGAAGGTGGCACTGGATTCACTGGAACTGTAGTTCCAGTTTTTTGTGAGCTTCTGTATGTGTGCTGGGAACCAAACCAGGGTCCTTTACAAGAGTAGCAAGTGTCCTTAATCACGGAACCATGTCTCTAGCTCCTGACTTCCTGACTATTTTCTATACAGTGGCAGTATAGATGCCTGGATTAAATCCTTTGTTTGAAATAGGCAAATGCTAAGTCAGAGAAAAGCTCAAGTGTTTTATTCATAGCAATTAAAAAGAAATCCTTAGAGTGAATCCCTGATTTAAAGGGATTATATATTTCACATTGCAATATTATAGCAACACTCTATCTGCCACCCTTTCTATATTTATCCTATTGTATGGAAAAGAAATTAAAATCCCATTTGGTCTCATCAAGACACATTTGCAGAGTATTATAGAGCACTGGTTTATGATTATTGCTCTGTTATAGACAAACAAAATATTCTTTATCCTCTATCAGTTTAATGTCTGAAATTATGGATTCTATTCAGATTTTAATGAAATGTGGATTACTTTGACGATTATCTCTGATTTAATAAATGGCATTAGAGTAGAAAGTTAATTGAATCTTTCTTGAATGAGCAGTGACCACTATGAGTGATTGATTGGAGGAAAAGATAGTAAATGATGTATTTTGAGTTTGTCGTATGTGTTTAAAATTATTTCAGAACAGAAAATGACTTTGGTAGGCTCCTTTTTTTCATAAATGATGTGACCACTTTTACACTTGCAAAACTCATGGAGAAATTGTAATTAATTAAATTTTTTTTTAAATTTCATAGCATATTACAGGAAAAGATGACACCTACTGAAACACATGTAATATTTAGTGCGCTTCAATTTTAAAGGCAGAGAAAATATTTTCTCAACATCTGAATACTTGGAGGTTTGTTATCTCCTAGGCTTAAAACTTGAATTGGCCGAGTTTCTCATTTTAGGATCTTGCTCCTACTTTTTTACATTTCCTGTTTTATATTTCAAAGCTCTTGCTGAGTTTAGGTCACCATTTCTACCTTTCCATAAACTGTGAAAAGTCTCTGTCCATATTCCCATTGTTTACAGAAATGTAGACGTGCACGTGATAAAATGATCCTCTTAGCGTTTGTGTAATCCTGGGAGTGGCAGAAACTTACAACATGAACAGCACTGACCCCTCGGGAAAAACAGCAGTTGTCCTTTTAGAAATCCTTGGTGTGTGGATGTTTGCGTGTGCAGGTGCCTTCCTGCGGTTGACGTGAAGATGGTGTTCAAGTTGTTGTGGCTGCAGCTGCTGTTTACAACACCTGACTTTGCATCTGGGTCCTTGACATTCCAGCCTGCCTTTGCTTGAGGAAGCCACCCCACTCTTGTACATTTCCAATTTGCTGCTGTTTACCACAAGAAAAACCACCTGGGCCATGTTTTCCCTCACGCGCACTAAAAACCGTCCTCTCCATTCTGAATCCTGTTGAAGCTACTCTGCATTGAGCAGTTATGACTTTTCTGACAAGTTCGGTCACTAGGAGAGATGCTCTGAAATAGTTGTAGTTTTGTGTTAGTCTGTCTCTGCAGAAGGGACTGTCATAAACAAGAAGATTAGAAGAAAGCTATAAAGATGGAGAATGAGATATCTCATTAATTTGGACTTTCTCTCAGTGACATTTTTATAAATAATACGGGTAGAAACCACTTTAGTGGTGTGTGATTCCTCTAACAGAAGTTTCACATCATCCCAATAACAATAGCCATCCCTTGAATTCATCTTTGTTCCTTACTTAATGCCCTACACTCAGTTACTTTGCCCATTATGTATTAGTGATCTGGTCATTCATTCAGAAAGTATTGCTTATGTGCTGTCTGTCGGGCACTAAATCAGATACCAAGGCCCATGATATGTGTTGTAGAAAGGGAAGCATCACGTCTGCATACAGGGTTGGAGTTGGCTGTATCTCTCACAAGTCATGAGATAAGATCCTTGTCTGAGTGACTCTCCAAATCAGCATAATCCAGTCTTTTTTTTCTTTCTTTCTTTGTGTCTTTCTTTGTGTCTTTCTTTCTTTTTTTTTTTTTTTTTTTTTTTTTTTTTTTTTTTTTTTTTTTTTTTTTTTTGCACAGCCCGTTCATGAAGTAGTGTGTTGTCAAGTTCTTGTAGCATGGACTTAGTTAACCAACTCTGTTAGCCACATATATTCTTATCAAAAATAAATACAAACTGATTGCGTGTTGACTTTGTAAAACAACTCACCAATCTACTGTTGCGTTAGAGATGGAAACTTTTACATGTTTCCTTTTTTAGTACTTTGCATTCTTAATATATTTGACTATTGTGTGGATATCTTTCAAGGTCTGGCTATTTTTCATTATTATTAATGTTTTTGTTATTGTTGTGTGTGCTTGATGTGCGTGTGTGTGTGTGTGTGTGTGTGTGTGTGTGTGGACACACATGATGTCACGTGTGTACAGATCAAACGACAACCTTGTATAGTCAGTTCCTGTCTACTACCTTTTCTTGGGTTCTGAGGCTCGAACTCAGGTCATCAGGCGTGTGTGGCAAGTATCCTCCTTGCCTCCTGAGCCCCATAAAGCTATCTATGTTTCTGTATCAATCTTTAGATATAAAGATATTTTACATTTTCTTTCATGCTCAAATAATGGTCTAAAGCTTGCAACTTTTAACTTAAATTGTGTCTTGGGTATATTTCACAGTCACAAATATAAATGGACCTTTGAATGTATGTAAATTCTTTTCTGTGTTGGCAGCCATTTATGTTGTTTAAATTTCTAGTAGTTATAGAAGAAATTCAGCAGTCATTGGCTAAACTCCACTGTAGGAAGAATTCCTAGAATCAGTACTACTTAATCACATCATATGTGTCTATTTTAAAATATAGTCCAAATCCTCTAAAAATAATTGCACAAGTTTATATTCCATATCATATGCATAATTCTTAGTTCCCCATAGCCTTATCGTTACTAATTGGCACTGTCGGATAGGCAGATATTGTTCACATTTCGTGATGTGTCATTGTTAAGTGACTTGGATAATGGTGTTACTCGTTGACAATATAAAACTGTCCCATAAAGAACAAAGACAAGAACACAATTAACTATTCAATTTATGTGCTGCATTTTGTTGCAAGTGGATGATAAAAAAAATTCAGTAAACATGCAAAGCTCTTTATTGATGGATATTCCTTAGGGAATCCTAGAGATGTTTCAGTTTGCTTCAGTCTGCCTTTAAGTGTATAATGATCCTGTCATTTTTAGTGCCACAATAGACTCTAAATTGTCATAGTGTGTAATATACATTTATCAATCCTTGTCAGTTGCTGATATCAGAATTCTTCAGACATTGTCACTGAGTGGGGCCACATCCCCAGAAGTTGCAAATATTCTACTTTTTTTTAAATAAAGCTAAAAAGTGTCAAAAAAAAGGGGGGAAAAAAGTAAAGAAAGCTTGTACAGCTACACAAATGATTTGGGACACATCATTTAAGCCAGTTGGCAGAAGCAACTGTGGAGAGTATTTTTAAATTTACTGTGAAGAGAACTGCTTTTTAAAAAGTCTTGCTTAAAGTCACTATTCAAAAAATTCACACATAATTCTTTGAAGAGTGACAAGAAGATAGATGTTACAACAGTCATAAAGAAATGTATGATGCACATTAGTATCTTAAATTTCCTGGAAAATAAATACCTGTACCTCTTGGAAGATCTATAACAGATTGAAAACAAAAGTCAGAAAAACATGCCTGTCACTCTCTGACTCCTGTTTACCACACGTTTTGATAGGAATCTCTTCAGTCTAATGATGTCTATGGCTCATCTTTCAGGGAAACATCTAATCTATAGATCCTGTTTGTTGATAAAGAGCATGTGGTTTTGGAAATCAATGTTAAATTTTCACAAATTCCCGAATGTTGCTTTGCCCTAAATGATTGTTTCAAAAAACTTAAGAAGCAGTGTCATATTTCACTGTGAGATATTGAATAATTCTAGGCAATGTATTGCAGAGAAATATGACAGAAGGATTTTTATAGTTCAGATCTGTGTTATTTGTTTTCTTGTCGTTTCAGAGCAAGCAAACACTAGATAATAACCAGGAACCTGCACCCTCTATTCCGTTATCATGGATAACATACTTATTTTCATCCAACAATGCTAACTCAATTTTGGCAGATGACTTTTTATTATTGTTTATCTAATCCAGACTTCGTGAAGTAAATTTGCAGTAATGTCTTCATCGGGGTAGGCGCATTTCCTGAGTGCATTAGTTTTACGTAAATGATGATCTCAAAATTGATTTTTTAAAACATTGTTTTAATACTGACATTCTAAAACCATGATATATAAATGTCATAGGAAATTCAAAGTTGGGTGAGTGCCAGAGACCTGGCTCACCCTCGGTTTGTATCACTCTTGGTTTATCTGAGAACGGTTGCTCTTCATAAAGAGTGTCCAAAAGTGGCCTAAATGAATGTTTCTGCAGCAAGTAGAAGGATAAAAGAATAAGGGACACCAGTTTCAAGATGTCCCGTGAGATGCAAATTAGTTCCCTTGTAATAAGAGGTGACTTAAATGACTTAGTATTTCTGTCTCTTTATCTTCTCCCAAAGAGAATCTATCAGTCATAGAGACCTAAGTCTGGAGATTGTTGAGCAGGCCTATTTAGAGAGAACAGGAAGAAAAATTTGACTAATCCAAAATAAAAGGGAGGAGTACGGAGGGCCAACACAGGAAACAAGATGTATCTTCCAGCACAGATATGATAATACGCTAGGAAAAGCACAGGCACATCGGGTAGTTTGCATCTTACAAGTCTAGAGTTGATTGGCAGGCCTTCTCTGGCATCCTTTGTAGTTTTTGATCTTTCTGTTTTCGCCTCTTACTCGTTTGGTTCCATGTTTAGTTCAGAATTGTCTTTGGTTATGTATTTGCATTGTCTTTAAGAGTAGCTCTGCTCAGGACCACAAACATGAATTAGATGTGTATTGTCACTTCCAGGCACTCACATCCTACGTACCATACCATATTTTTCTTTTGCCATCTTCAGTGGGTGAAGGTGGTCTTCTTCTTGGTGCATGGCTAATACTTTAACCAGTATTTGTTATTAGACCTATACAATTGCTCTCCTCTATACTACTCTGCTGCTAGCAGTGACATTCCACTTTGGCCTTCCATAAGACTAAGTGTCTACCGAAAGTCCTTGCTCAGAGGCTGGGGAAACAGCTCCATCAGTTAGTGCTTGCCAAACAATGCGTGAGTTTGATCCTCAGATTTAGTGTTTTAAAACAGCTAGATGTGGTGCCAGGCTCTTTTAATTCCAATACCGGGGAGGCAGAAACAGGAAAAACCATGCTGTTCCCTGGACCAGGCCAAAGAGAAGTCCCTGCCTTTCTCAAAAAGAGAAGATGGATGGGGTCTGAAGACACACACAATCTCTTATCCTGTAGCCACCACACAAACACACACACATATGCCACAGATATATATACACATGCATGGAATATATATATATATAGTAATATAATATGTATATTATTGCCTGTGCTGCTGCTTCTTCATATCGTGAGACATCTCAACAGAACAACCATCATCCACTCAACTAGACCACAAATAATAATAACTCTTTCCTGAGACTGTTTTTACTCTCACAGACCGAAATGCATTCCATATACCAGCATCCATCATTTTGGAAGCTACCTAGGCTTTTCAAACTTCAATGTTTAAAAAAAAAAAAAAAAAAAAAAAAAAAGCTGGTAGACTACTTAGATGGCTCAGCAGGTAAAGGGACTTGTGTACATCCATGGCACACATGTGCACATGAACTAACAACTAACTAACTAACTAAATGTTTTTAAAAGGCTAGAAGACTAGATCAGCAGGTACATAATGAAATGATGGAACATAGCCACACTACGAAGTGGGAGGAGTCATCCATGTGTGCTATTCTCTTGGGTTCACAGAACAAAAGAAACTGCTGCAGACTGCCCTGAATGTCTCAGTGTATCCCATCTCATCCTATCCTGCTGAACTGTATGGTTCTCAACTTTCCTAATGCCTCGGCCCTTTAATACAGTTCCTCGTGCTGTGGTAACCCCCAACTATGAAATTATTTTCATTGCTACATCAGAACTGTAATGTTGCTACTGTTAGAAATTGTAATGCAAATATCTGTGTTTTCGAATGGTCTTATGTGACCCTAGGGAAAGGGTCCTTTGACTGCCCCCCCCATGAGTTGAGAACCCACAAGTTGAGAACCTCGATATAGAGCCTCAAATCTAATTAGAAGAACAAAGCATTCTCACACCAGCGTATCTGCTCTCTGGGGACCTTGCCATAGAGGGTGACACCAACACCCTTGCTTATTTTGGACCTCTGTCTTGACTTGGTCACTCTGAAGATTTTGCTCTCAGTCTTGTGAGCGTTTAAGCCATAGAGGACTGTTCTTCCTCTTTGACTTGTGCCTGATGGGTTTTTTTGTTTTGTTTTGTTTTGTTTTGTTTTGTTTATTAATGAGTGCATCTTCAATGACAGATCATAAAGTGAAATTTTGACTACCCTTACAATGTATCATTACCATATTGTCATCTTGCATTCAAGTGACATTGGCAGAGCACACTGAGGGATTCAGCGGTGTTTAGCTGAAAGGCCAGTTAATAGAATTGTTTTAGTAGGCTGTGCCCTTTGAATGTTTTATGCAGTGGAAGATGACTTCCTAAGTTTTCTATGACCTCCACAAACAGTTTCAAAATGTTTGAGTCTGTTTTCCTTCATCTTACTTATGTGCTTTTTTTTTCTTGACACTGCTCCAAAACACCTGCTGTTACTTCAGATACCTGCACGTTTCATTTTCCACTTCTATTTAAACACTCCACTCTGTTGATCCACGAGTATTTATTAAGATCATCTACTTCACATAATCTAATTCATGTTTCAGTCACCAATCCCTGCACCCACACTTGAGATCACCGAACGTGTTTTATTGAAATTAAAAATGCAACAAAAACTACCATTTAAAAATTATACCGCTTCAACAGTTTTGTTTTGTTTTTAACCTTCTGATAGTCACTTAGCCATCTCAAGGGAACAATCAGCTTCATAAACTTGAACTGTTGTTTTTATTTTATTACAGTCCCTAAACCCTTTACAGTAATCTGGGTATTTAATATTTTTCACTAACTGAATGAGTGAACACAACTTGTTTGTTAAATGTGCAAATATATTTCATCAATGAAGATTTTACTAATTCTTTTATCAAAGGGAAGCTTTACTGAACACTTTCATGGCTGAAATTCTGCTGATCAAAACTTGATTATCAGTTTGAATGCATACCATTGTTCTTCTGTCCTGCTGGATTACTTCTGGCGACACAGGAGGGTACTGACAGGGCTGTTTAGATCCCTTCCCCTTTAATAAAATGATTTTTTTTTACAGTTTAATAATTGTATATATAGATTTTTGTGGGTTTTTTAATAAACTAGCCTTTATAATTTAATTTTGAAGATAATTGAGATGGGTATTGGCGGGGCACAGTTTTTACTAGCAAGTTTCTCTATGTTTAAGGAGGGGGTCCTTCAGGGAAGGGAATATTTCCCTTTCTGTGAAATTGGGTGTCATAAAGATCTCACATCCTCCTTTGCACTCACAGGACTCTGATCAGACACTGTGATGTGTTAATGACTCCTGACTTGTGAATAGTGGCCTTCAATCCAACCAAAGATGGTTGTTCTTCATCTTTCAGTAAATACACACCCATCATTTCATTTCATGTCTAAATTGATGTTCAGGCAAAATAGAACAATTGCCTACATTGCAATCGTAGCAGACACACTCCGGATTCATCGGGGATCTGGAAAGGGGACAGCTGTGAAGCTAGGTTTGGCCCTGAGACATTTTGAAGGGAGGCATCCAGTATTTCGAAAGTGGTATTTGTCAGTTAGCAGATCGCATTCGAAATCTGACCTCAACCCTTGTGTCCTCCTTCCCTGATTTTATGCTGCAGTACAGCCGGGTGTTCTCAACAGCAGCCACTCTCCAGCTGAAAGCCTAGTGCCCAACCCCAAGTGCGGCCCTCTTGTTCCAAATCAGTAGAACTTCTCCACTTTGCTTCCTGGGGGAATGGGGGCAGCTGAAAAGGAGGTAGAAACACTGAAAATAAGTCCTTTTCCTGGCTGGCCTTTCTCTCTCCCCTCCTCTACTTCCTGCCATCTTCATATTGTCTTCACATAACTTTCTACCCCAGAAGCTTGCATAGCATCAACTGTGTGTCCAAATTGAGTTTTGAAAGTGTTTATCCCATAGCATTCTAATAAATATTATCCTAAGACTTTTTGTCTTCATAGGGCTGGTGCTCCCTTAGTAACTAGATCTGTGACAAATGTTTCTTCATGGGACTAAACTAAAATATGAAAAATGTAGAACCTACCAAACCTTGGAGGCCTTTCAACTCAGAAACAGGAATTGCTGAGTCTTTCCATCCTTCGTAGAAAGGGAAATGTTTTCCACTGATAGTTAGATGAACTGTATTTGGTATTTCCTTCACTTTTCTATCTCTTCTTACAATGGAAAGGCCATTGAGTCATTGTAAGTAACACCAGCAAGTGTGCACTGGAACATCTCTGGGACTGTCCCCCAGTCCTCAGGAAGTGTGGCTGATGAAGCTGCTGGTGTATGACGACCCTTACAAACCTGAAGCTGAGCACGTCTACTGATCTGAATGTCATACGTGGCTCCATGTGTGGGGAAACAGCCTCCTCTTTCACACAGAACCGGAAGCCAGGAGGAGGAAAACCACACAAGACTGAAAGACAGCCCATAGAAACCCAAAGCCAGGAGGGTGGGGTAGAGCAAAACCAGCAGGCATTGGCCAGAGGAGAAGGATAAGTTAAGTGAGGGGGCAGGAATTAGGAGTCTGGCCAGCAGCACACGGAGCTCTAGGTAGCCTCAGGAGCCTGCACTGTGTGGGAGCTGGAATTTGGAAACAGGGTTTGAAATTAGAGCAGACACAGCAAACCGGAGACTTCCAGCTGTTCAGGTTACACCTGCCTTCCACAGAAAGCCTCGCTCGGGGTCTACTTTCACCCTGATCTGTGGAAACCTACTACACTAACAGCAGGGTAGCTTTTCACACCTGGAGAACACTAAGGGAAGGTACATTAAAAAAACAAAAATAAAGACATCCAAGCTGAAGGAGGCTGCATCAGACAGGACACTGGACCTTACTGATATTCTTCCAATTGGGAAGGCAATATGGCTTTGTTAAGTTCAAGATCTACAAATTGAAAGGGAGGCAAAATTAAGGGTAAAATCAAGGAGTGTGGATTAGAGAAACATTTAAGGGTGGGTAATTTATTAGGAGATGGGGCATAATTGGTGGAAAAACATGTAAGTGGCATTTTGATGACTCATCATTTGCTCCCTACCCTAACAACAACACCAGAATGTCATTATCCCGTCCCTTCTTCCCCATGCTTTACCCCCTTCTTCTGTAGATGTTGGTCCCTTCAACTTCACATTCCCTCTCCTGTGGATCTCTAGTTCTGATTCTGCAGTATTTACTTGGGATTTGGGTAATATTTGTACTTTTCTTATTTTCCAAACCAGGTGTAAAGTTTCATAGATTAACAGTCTTTGTTTATTTGTTTGTTTGTTTGTTTGTTTGTTTTTTGAGACAGGGATTCTCTGTGTAGCTTTGCGCCTTTCCTGGTTCTCACTCTGTAGGCCAGGCTGGGCTTGAACTCACAGAGATCCACCTGGCTCTGCCTCCTGAGTGCTGGGATTAAAGGCGTGCACTGCCGCCGCCGCCGCCGCCGCCGCCGCCGCCGCCACCACCACCACCACCCGACTGGCCAGTTCCCTTTAAAGTGGCTTGTAGCTCCCCCTTTTTCTGTAAGTGCTGGAGTCCAAGAATCCCAGCAGAGAAATCTCGATGTCTCAGCCTAGGGACTTGATTCATGTACCCATTTCCCAACCTTAGCAGTCCACTACCATGGAGGGATGAAGGAACAAAAACCAATCCTCTTACTTCAAGATACAGCTATTCCAGAGCTCTCTAAGAGATCAAGTGGAATCTAGACTCCAGCCTAGACCGCATCTTTCCTCAGCTGCTTGCCCTCTCTATCTTAATTTCCTCTCTCCTTTTCATCCAAGAGCATGACTCTTTCTGAATCCTGTGTACCTCAATCCTTTCTCCAGGCTCTGCTTCAAAGGAGTCTGATGGCAGACAGTAAATCCAACAGCACAGATTCTGGCATATTTTATCAATCATAGTTACTCCCCAGTACACAGAACATGGACATCACAAGTTTTTTAAAAATTGTCCAAATTAAAACATTGGACCCTAAGTTTTCCAAGTGCTCACAGTAGAAGGTGTACAATTGAAGTCACAGCAGTTCATCACAGTTCCAGCCTGCTCTGGATTTGAGTCCTTAGGTCACTAAAGTATCAGCATCATGGTAGGATCAAGGATTGTGATGGCCATAAAGTTAAAATGGAATGCACTTGTGTAGCCGTAAGTTTTCTCTGGTCCCGCCCAAACCTGCAGTCCTGCAGCCACTTATAAAATAATCATTCAGTGACTTAATATTATTTGCAAACTGTATGGCTTGTGGCAGGCCTCTTGCTAGCTAGCTCATATCTTAAATTAACCCATTTCTATTAATCTATGTTTTGCCATGTGTTCCGTGGCTTTACCAGTCTGCTGGCATGTTGTTCCTTGGGCAGCAGGCTGGCATCTCTCCAGACTCTGCCTTTCTTCTTCCTGTCTCTCTCTTTGGATTTCCCACCTCCCTCTAAGCTGCCTTGCCATTGGCCAAAGTAGTTTATTTTTTAACAGCTGAGGAATTGACAAGGTGAGGTTAGCTGTGGCTGGTTCTGTTTCTCAGATCTTTCAGCATTCACCCCAATACCTGGCTCTGGGTTTGTTTTTATTAATAAGACTTTCTAACAGTTCGTGCTACAATTAACCAATGGGAACAACATATATTCATAGCATACAGAAAGACATCTCCTAGTACACTTAATATCCTATTAGGCATAAACCACTAAAATGTCACATACACACACACATACACACACACACACACACACACACACACACACACACACACACACACTCTGCAGGAGAGATGGTAGAAAGGTCTAGAAACTTCTGTTTCTACATAGGAAATATAGGGAGCATAACCACACAGGGAAAATGTGCAAGAGTGCATGAACATGAAAGTTAATGAAATGTTCAGGAAAAAGACCCAGAGAAATCAGTAACTATTTAGGGCTAGCAGGTGTGTTTATAGTAAGACAGCTAAGGACATTGAGACTGAAGACTGACTGTGCCTTGAGAACAGGGGGCAATCACTAACAAGCTTTAGGGATACATCCTCTTTGCTGTAAAAGTTGATTTAATAATTTTGTAAAATTTCAAAATAGTCTACAAGCTGGACGGGGTAGTGCATGCTTGCAGTCCCTGCACGTGGAGACTGAGACAGGAGGGTGGCCACAAATTGGAGGCCAAACTAAGCTACATGGAAATCACCAGAGCCTCTGAGGCTGCCAGGCCAGACTCCGTCTACCCAACTTCCTTCCACAAGACAAAATCAAGTCTTCTGAAACCTTTTACCAATTTTTTCTCTGTGTTCTTCATCAAATGTTTAGAACATGTTTCATAGTTACAAGGATTATGGTTTGCAGTTATTTGTAACTAGGGTTTTTTTTTTTCCCTCTGCTATTTTTCCCACATATTGCATGTTTTATTTTACTGCAGGTTTTATTTTTAAGGGTTAAAGACAGTTATAAGTCACGTGCTTATTAGAACCTGCATTCCTCATTTTCTCACTTTCCAGGCATGCCTTGAAGCAGGACAATAATAGGATCATGTTTAGGCCTTTAACAACAAAACACACATTAGAGCTGTGTTTGGGTTGGGATTAAAATGCTATGGATTCGGGACTGTCAGTAAGGGAGCCACTGCAGTGTGGAGTAGAAGTATGGGGTACCAGCCTCTGAGTCCTCAGTCTTCACTGAGAAAGGAGATACACCCAGCCCAGAGTTGCTTGTGTAAGTTAATTGAAATAATGTATTAGAAGAACTTGGTATTTATGACGCTTCTAAGTGACTATTCATTCAACAGAAGAATGTGGAGAAAAATTTAAAAGGTCCATTTTCTTAGGTACCCAGTTTTCTGGAGACTCTGAACCCTCAATATGAGAGATTTGTTATTCATGTCATATGATCACCACACTGTGTGACTTACATTATGCATATTTCAGTGAATGGTAATGAATGTCCAGGAAATACATTCCTGTTGTCTAGAAAGATGCCCGCTGGGAAACATGGTATAGAAACTGCTTGTGAATGACTTGATACGTACTTAGTCCAGGACGGGATGGCTGAACACATCATCCTGGTCGCCTTACAGCTGTAAATGTTGCCCTTTCTACCATGAAAACTATCTGTTAGCAGGAACGATGAGGACGATGACGAGAACTGTCAAACACAAACTCCCCTGGGTGGGCTGATAGGAGGGACTAATAAAAGGAGTCGTCGTCCTTTTTTTCTGTGTTGCGCTGAAATTGTTTGATGAAGCCTGTCCCCAACAGGTGACACAGCAGATGAAGAAAATATTTACTAAATGGGTGAATGGAATGTGGCACTGGTTGGAGTTCTGGGTCAAGGACAATGTCACTGATGCTTTGTTCTTCTTAGCACAGTGGGAAGGTGGGTGCTGAGTGATGCCCTCCTCAACTGCTGCTGTATAAGCAAAGAAACAGCAACAAAAAGCATAAGAGCCAGGGAATAAGAACATATGCAATTATGTTCCGTTCGATTTGTGTAACCTTGTCTAAAATATGTGTTCCATCCCCATAATTTCTTACTGCCTTTTGGTCGTAGTGACAAGGGTGTTGAGTTCCAGCTGAGTACCAAGTGTGTCTAGTTACCTTACTATACATTTATTGATCTTCAAAGCAAACCCACAGAGCAGGAATGGTTCATCTCATTTAAAAAATGATAAACCCAGGTCTTGAAAGCAGGTAGCATCCCTTGTCCTAAATCATACCGTCATATGTTTTGTTTTGTTTTGTTTTATTCCTTCTGGACACATTTTTTATAGTTTATATATGGTAAGATTATCACCCATATTGCAAGTGCAATCATGTTGGCTATTGGAAAACAGCCATTATAATCAGACTATGGCATTTTATTTGCTGTGAAGGAATGACCTCTTGACGAATGAACCAATGGGTGAAAAGTGAAGTGTGGAAGCAAATTTAAATGCCTGACAAATTCTACAGAATTTATAGAGCGAGTGGAGATTGGAGAGAGACTCTGCAAGCAATAAAAACAATTAGGCACAATGTTACAGAAATATTCCCGCCTAGGTCTGTCAGATATGGCAGTTAGTGATTTCAGGAGGGGTATGTATGTGCACATGTTCATGTATGTTCATGTGTGCTTGCTTCCTATGTGAATCCAGAGTTTGACATCAACTGTAGTCTTCAATTATCCTCCACATGATGTTTTAAAATATTTTTAAAATTTTTCACTATATTCACTTATTTTAAATGTGGTGGGGGCACTGTAATTTATTTCTTTTTATTTAATGTGCGTTGATGTTTTGCCTGCATGTATGTTTGTGTAGGGGCATCAGGTCCTTTGGAACTAGAGTTACAGCCAGTTATGAGCTGCTGCGTGGGTGCTGGGATTTGAACCTGGATCCTCTTAAAGGGCATTCAGTGCTCTTAACCACCGACCAATATCTCCAGTGGCTGGGGGACTGTATGTGTACACATATGCGTGCTGTGCTATGCTATGCTGAGCATGTATAGAGGTCAGAGAACAATATTTACGAGTCACTTCTCTCTCACATCAGTGTAACCATGACCACAGAGGCAGAGATCCAAGTAATGCGGCTCCATGTCAAGAGCTGCCCACAGCCACAAGCAGCAAGAAGAGGCTAGAAAATTATGCTCCTCTTGAGTCTTGGGAGGGACTGACATCTGGTTTGACCCCTTTGTGCTGCCATTGGACTTCTCATTCCCAGAACTGTAATCAGAGTATGGTATCATTTTAGCTACCAGACTTGAAATACCATACAGTGGCTGCGGGAAACCTATGTGCACACAGAAAATTACTTTATGACCTTTTCTCTTAGTGTTTAGTCAGCATCTTATACAGATGGAATAAAACGAGACTTTTCTAATCTAAAAAACATTGATTTTCATCTTTATTTAAATATGTTTGCTTATTCTTTTTCCGTAAGGTGGAACAATTTAGCCAAAGATTTATGTGTTGCATCCTTTGAGGTTCAGCTTAAATAACTTTGATATAACAAAAGTTGGAGAAAACAATCTATCTCAGAGACATTGGAATATGAATTCATACAAACTAATGAAGGAAAACAAACCCTGGCCTCTGAGGGAGAGAATGTCTTATGCAAATCTGTGTCGTGAGCCAAGTTCACACATGCTGAATGCAAAAATATCTCTCACCGTTTGTTTGGGATCTACGAATACCTGGAAATAATCTCATTTTAAAAGAATGGGAAATGCTTTGACTTGAGTGCTGGCTAGTGTTATGTCAACTTGGCACAAGGTAGAGTCATCAGAGAGGAGAGAGCCTCAGTTGAGAAAATGCTTCCCTAAGATCCAGCTGTAGGCAGGCTTATAGAGCATTTTCTTAATTAGTGATCCATGAGAGAGGACCCATCCTGTTGTGGTAGGGCCACCTCTAGGCTGGTAGTTGCTATAAGAAAGCAGGCTGAGTAAGCCATGAGATGTAAGCTCATAAGGAACATTCCTTCATGGCCTCTGCATCAGCTCCTACCTCCAGGTTCCTGCCCAGTTTGAGATCCTGTCTTGGCTTCTCTCACTGGACTGCGACTCTGGATATGTAAACCAAATAAATACTTTCTTCCATCCAAAGTTGCTGTTGATCATAGTATGTCGTCACAGCAATAGCATCCCTAACGAGGACAGTTTGGAATAATTTACTGCGTTTGTGTTAAAGATATACACTTATTACACCATAAAATAAAGTAGACTGATGTGACCATAGCTGGCAACGCAAAAACTGCAGTTCCCAGTTTATCCTCCCCCCGCTATCGTTCTGTGACCACTTTTAATACATGCAAAACTATGCCATGAGTGCTGCAGTCTACTGAGAAATTCGGGATGCTATCAAAGATTATGTAAAATTCAGTTCTGGTTCTGCACATCAGGAAAAATATTCTCATTAATTTTCATACTCGATGCTAAATTTACATTTATTGTTCATGTAAACATGGTACCGGCAGCCATCAATCCTTTCCTTCTTCTTGAAAATATTCCTGGCAAACAAGCGATTTCCTACGAGCATGATTTGCTGATGCCATAGCAACAGTCTTATACTGCAAACATCATCTCTTACAGTGCCAGTATTTGGAGGGGGTCATGCACATATAGTAGACTCAGATACTAAATACATAGTGAAGCAGCAGGATAAGATGTGTCCAGATGTTTGCTGAGCTCATACAAGGAATTGTGTTTAGTGCATTCATTCAGATTTCATAGCTAAAGGATGAGTTACTGCTATGACTGGGAATGTTTAAGTAGCTTTGAGCTATGAGACTGTTTGAAGGAAGAAGGGACTCCAAATAGAGACTGAAATCTGTGGATTTTCTGATTGCCCTAGAAATGTTCTCTATTCAAAAATAGTAGGAGATTAAATAATCTTTATTTAAAACCTGTTAAAAGAAAAGTGATTGTATATATTTTTTTGTTTTTAGCACATTTTTAAAAGAATACATCCTAGCAGAATTTTAATGGAACTCTATAACTAAAAATGAGATGTAGTGAGAGCAAGTTCTGTGTTGAAGATAATATGAAATGGGGGAACAGAAGAGAAACATCCATTCAGAACTGAGGGACAGCAGAGAAAGTAAGAGGGGCAGAGACTGTGCACTTGGCTTCCAGAGAAATTTGATTTAAAGATATTTAATTCAGGAATGTGTAAAGTCAAAATCAGAAGTCAGTGCACATGTAACAAGACTTTCTTTCATTAAAAATAGGAGTAGTCTTAGGATGTAACAAGACTTTCTTTCATTAAAAATAGGAGTAGTCTTAGGCTGTTTTCTGTTGATTTAATTGAATATCACAGATCAAATACATTACAGTGGTTGTTCCTTGTTCATTCATCTCATTGATCTAGAAGTCCATAGTTCAAGAGTTGATTCTGCTGAGGGCCTCTTGCTAGAGGGTACTCCATGGTATCCCAAGATAGTACAAGGGATAGTATAATGAGATATCTCTCTCAGTTACTTGGTTCTCTCTTCCTCTTATAAAGCAACAAATCTATTTACAGGGTCATATCCATATAGCCTCTTCCCATCCTAATGACCTCAGAAATCTCCCATCTCCAAATACACTCAATACATCACAATGGGCATTAATTTTTAATGTAACTGGATAGAGACCTTCTGACGTATCAAACAGAATGTTGTCCTACACTTCCCTCTGAAGAGCAGAATTGTTTTCCATATTATGTTTAAGGCACTGAAATTCTCAGAAGATTAGAGCCCACTGATCTCAAATAAGGATTCCATGCATTCCTTTCGGTTCTTAACTGAACCATTAATATAGTCCTGTCCAAAAGTGGCTCTCTTTACTTAGGTATACACAACAACAATAACAACAACAACAAACCTGTGTTGTTACTATGGTGTGCTGCCTGGAGTTCTCTGAAAATTCACTTTTAGTAATTTTCAAACATGAGACAACATAGATACTACATTTTTGTGCCACTCAAATAATAAGGTGTTGCCTTTCCCATCTGGTATTGCACGTAGACATTCTTTCGGTAATGATAAACTGGCAGTGTGGATACTATACTTTTTTTTAATTTTTAAAAGCCATAATTTATTCTGTACATATCAGTATAGTTTGCACCTTAAACAACACTATAATAGAATAATTTAGTAGAGTTTTAAATAGAACACAAATGGGAAAGATGCAGGCTACAAAACCCCTCCTTTGAAATAATCTTCAAATCACTTTTTCTAAGTGGAAGATATATCCCATGTCTAGTCATGTCTGACTCCTGTTCCTCCAGCGGTCAAGGAATTAAAAAGAAAGCCCAGCTTCCACAGTTGTACATTTATTTATTCTTATTAGTTCTTGAAGAATTTCATACAACATGTTTTGAGTGTATTCATCATCCTTCCTCCAACTCTACGCAGATCTACCGCTTTTTTCTACTCACCTAACTTCATATTCTGTTTTTAAAAATATTTCATTTATTTTTCTTAAAACTGTTCCTGAAAAATGAGGTTTATTATAATCATTTTAAGAACCAAGAGACTTTCCAGATTCACAAAAACTGATATCTGCTCTCTCTTTTCTTAGCCAAGTCCCTTTTCTTCCTTCAGACCAAAAGTTCAAACTGTAAATACAGCTGTCCAACGTCCTATTCTACCCAGACAGAAAACTGCAGCAATATATAACAGTGAAAAAATGATAAGTATGGGTATTTTGAGCAAGTTAATGTGGACTATGATTTTCACTGCTATGAGAAGCCTTTTTCTATATTTAGACTTCTTTGAAGTTCTCTTGAAGGACATTTTCTCCTCCTGTTGCTAGCCTTACCTTCTCATGGCTCCTCTGAGATTCTTTAGAGACCTGATCCTTCCCTCAGAAACCCTGCAGCTATCCCCTCAAACGAAGGTACCAATTTTCCATCTCTCACATAGTGAATCCCTCACACAACGGTCAGCTTTCTCCTTGCTTCACGTCTTCAGTCAACTGTGAGGATGGCATGAAGACAGATTGCAGTGGTCCAGGACATGTAAAGCTAGGGGAGCTCACGCTCCAATAGAGTTTCCCTTCCAGCTAGGGTATGTGGTGGCTAGACCCCTTTACTAAAATTCTTTGTGATATAAGGATATTGTCCTGGGCTACTTTCTATTGGTGTGTTAAAGAATGTGACCAAAAGAGAGGAAAGGATTTATTTCGTCTAATATGTCAGTTACAGTTCATCACTGGGGGAAATCGGGGCAGGAGCTGAAGCAGAGGCCATGGAGGAACACTGTACACTAGCTAGTATCTCATAGTTTGCTCAGGTTGCTTTCCTCTACCACCCAAGACCATTTGCTCGGGGGGGAGGGGGGGCACCACCCCTAATAGTCTGAGCACTTCCATATCAATCGTTAAATAAATCAAGAAAATATTCCACAGACTTATCTACAGGTCGGTCTTTTGGGGGCATTTTTTTTTATTGGTCTTTCCTTTTCCAATTGACCCCTTGTGTCAAGGTGACAAAAATCTGACCATTCCAGATACCTTGCAAAAGTAAGAATATTTTTCCTAAGCATATAATGCAATCTGATCCCAGATTGGATGTCTCACCTATCAGCATGATTGCGGGTCTCACCAGGTAATAAATAAGGCTTACATGTTCTCCACTTAGTACATAGATATGTCCATCATTGTGCAAAGGAATCTTGCGTTCCATTCATACCCCTGAAACCTGCCCATTCCCAAGAGAAATCTCACTCATTATTCATTTTGCTTTTGGGGTAGGCTGATCTCCTTTGACTCTGGGCCTCCTTCTGGTGAGCACAGTGGTTAGAATGTGGTGAGTTCATTCCACCATGACTATAGCATGGCAACCACAAGTGTGACATAAACTTGCATGGATTTCCAATAAACAGAGTAGCTTATCCAAACATGCCACAGATGCGGTGTTACTAGAGAGAAACATGAAACAATGTGTGCATTTGCAAGAAGAAGCAAAAGAAAAAGAATTGAAGGAAAGAACCTTTTCAAAAAGACGTTTTATTCCTGCAGAACTGAAGGAATTGTTATGTTACCCTTGCAAAAGAAAGTAATAAGAAAAAGAAAAGTAGAGGCTATGACTTCACTAATTCTCAACTGGAGATTCCAATTGAGAGACTTAGAACTTATTAGTCTTAGCCATTTTGGACTAATTATAAAAACATGTTTATGGATCTGTTTCTCATATCCCACTTGGATTTTTAGATGGCAGTCTCTGTTTTAATTCTTCCTTGCCCTTTCCTCTTCAGTCCCACTTCTCAGTTCACTGAACATCAGAAAAGTTGTTCAGGATTTTCAAAGCAGAGGAAAATGCAGTGAGAATGAAATTAAACCATTTACACTTTATTTATTTGTGTGTTTGTTATTTGATTAGAGTATTTGGTTTAGAAGTATCTGTACATAGCTAAGGTTAGGAAGGATCTAAGTCTGAATCTACTGAGGATATGTAAAATGCAGGAAAGGTGTGGTGATCTGAATAAGAACATCCCCCATAGGGTCATATATTCCAACACTTGATTGGTGCTCAGTTGGCAGCACTGTTTGGGGAGGTCTTGGGGAGGTGTGGCCCTGCTGGAAGATACACAGAGCAGCCCCAGTTTTAAAGCATCCTGCCCTTTGAGTTCTCTCTCTCTCTCTCTCTCTCTCTCTCTCTCTCTCTCTCTCTCTCTCTCTCCTCTCTCCTCTCTCCTCTCTCTCTCCCCCCTCCCTCTCTCCTCCCCTCCCCTTCTCCCTCCCTCCCTCAGCTTCTGTTCCAGCTGCTGTGTCTGCTGCTTGATAACATGCCTCAACACCATAGTAGACTCTTATCCCTCTGGAGCCATAAGCCCAAATAAACTCTTTCTTTTATAAGTTGTCTTGGTTGGTCATGGTGCTTTATCACAGCAACAAAAATGTAACTAATGCAAGAGGTTTTCTGTAGAAAAGCTGAGCTGTCAGCCGGGCGGTGGTGGTGCACGCCTTCAATCCCAGCACTCGGGAGGCAGAGGCAGGCGGATCTTTGTGAGTTCGAGGCCAGCCTGGTCTACAGAGCGAGATCCAGGAAAGGCACAAAGCTACACAGAGAAACCCTGTCTCCAAAAACCAAAAAAAAAGAAAAAAAAAAAAAAAAAGAAAAGCTGAGCTGTCTACTTTCCCAAAAATGTGCAAAAATATTGTATGGTTAGGAGGACTGTGGAATACATGTTCTTGTAGGTAAGAGGCTTAGTGAAATCAGGAAGGAGCAGAATCACACTGTAGCCAGTGGGCAAAGAGAAACTGGCATGTACCGTGTTGAGCCCATCTGCATAGAAGCTCAGTCATTATGATCAGGGATACTTCAGGACACATGCCCATTTCCCTTTCTCCATACCGAAGGGCTCATTTGGAGTAAGGTACCAAGTACCTTTAAGGTATCCAAACAGTAAGGGGAAGAAGTATGTGGGCAGTGGATTCAGGAGCTGGGAACTGAAAAAGCAAATAGACAAAAGGCCAAAGGAAGAATGAAGTCAATTGTTTGAAGACTACAGGGAAGTACTTATAAGTGGAAGAGTAAGGAGCCAAAAGTTTGAGTGACACAATTACAAAGACCCCAAAAAGTTAAACTCCTACAATGAGGACATAGAAAAACCTAATGCAGCCTTAAAGATGAAAAAGGTATGTGACCCAGAGTACTAGAAAGCTAATGATCCTGCTGCCGGGCACTTGTTTATATCAACTGCTAAAGCTTTTGGAATTGCAGACAAAAGGTTAATGGCCTATTTGCATTTATGCTATAAAGCTATATGTTCCAATAGGTGGTAAATGAGGCCAAATGGTAATATAGAAGTGTGGGGTTTAGAGGGCATGTAATTCTGTAATCTGTTTTTTGCTGGAGAGTAGAGATGCTGGTCTGTGCTCTCAAAGAGGAGAGATGTGGAAAACATACCAGATTCTTAGAAGCTTCCTTCAGTATTGCTTTATTTCTTCTGTGGAGTAGGCATAGCAGAATATCAGGAATCCATTCCATATGTAAAGAAACTAATATTCAAAGAAGTTATATAAATCTCCAAGTTTAAATATCAGTGAAGGTTCAGAATCCCTTGATTGCTCTTTTTAAAACTCTGTCTTATTTAACCCCAGAACTCAAGTGGAAGAGGCAAGTAGATCTCTGAGATCCAGGCTAGCCTGGTCTACATAGTGATGTCCAGGCAAGACAGGGCAACATCGAGATCTCAGTTAGAGAAAAGATAAGACAAATAAAAACCACTCCACTCTACGTCCAGGAAATAAGCAGCTTGGAGTAGAGCACTTGCCCAGTCTATGAAGTCCTAGAGTATGGTTTTGATCCCTCAGCACAGTCAAACATTCTTAAAGCAACAAGAAAGCACAATACTCTAGCATCATTGGACTGTGACATATACATCATATGTATTTGTGGGGTGTGTGTGTGTGTGTGTGTGTGTGTGTGTGTGTGTGTGTGTGTGTGAGATACATGAAATATCACCAACAAGGGCCAAGAAATTCAGAAGACTGGGGTAAGAAAATTATGAGTAAGGCTTCATGGTAGAGGAGACACCTCTCTTATATCAAAAGGGTCCTGTTTGGACCAGGAGAAAACTTTGAGTAAAACTGGGTTTATTATCTGTAAGCAGACTAATGTAATCTATTCATCAGATATAGATGTATATAAGTAATATTTTGATAATTAGAAATTGATGATTGGATAATTTTGGATGATCAGAACCATTTCAAGATGTGACTCAGGAGCCAGCAAGATACCTCAGCCAGGTAAAGCAGTTGCCACTAAGACTGATGGCCTGAGTTCAGTCCCTATCCCAGTTGCTCTCACACACACACACACACACACACACACACACACACACACACACACACAAACCCCATAGGGAGGTGAGGAGACAAAAAAAAAGGTGGTTCTGATTTACTCATTCACTGGAGGCCAAATGACATTTTAGGATTAAAAACCAATCTCAAATTCTAAAGCATTTATTAATAATTTAAACTTTATACTAAATTATCTTGGAACAGCTGTGACTCAAATAAAATCATTTTTTAAATAAAAAAAATCTGGTCCCTGCATCCCATATCAGGGCAGTCTCTAATTTAGTAAATAAACACCTTTGAAAATTGCAGTGCAACCTCTACTAATGTGATTTAAACCCTGTTGTGTGCTCTCCTGAGATATGCCAGATTAATGAATTATCTAAGCCATGGTGGAAAATGACCTGCTCAAAATGAAAATAAAATTCATAACTAAAAGCTGCCCAAATAGCAAGCACTCTTAATCCTTTAGTTTACAAGTAAAAACAGTGGAAATAGGTCAAAAGGTGGGTCCTGCTTAGTATTTTAGATGGTATTTCACCCTTATCGTATGAAGATTGTTGAAGAGTTTGCTTGACTTCTATTTGTTTTCCTCATATTCAAATTAGACCCTTTTTTTTTTTGTTGTTGTTGTTGTTTTAATTTTCCTGCTTAGGCTTTGAATGGCATGTTTGGATGACTGGCCCAGATCTGGCATTCTGAGTTTGTGCCAACAAAAATGTCAAATGCATTTGCCTTTTAATTACATGCAGTGCCTACGTTTTAATATTCCAGAGTTTTCCCCGAGGAAGAGACTTTTCTGATCCTGCCGTTTGTGGGAGGGGGGAAAATACCACTGACATTATCGGAGTTGTTTTCCCTAATGTCTCCAGCTACCCACGTTTATCACTTTACAAACATTTCACTTGAAGGTTATATTTAGTCGTTGGTAGCCTTCTTTGCTATAAACACTGTGTGTGAGTAGGATACAGGGTCCAGCATTTTATTTTAACTTCTTTTTCTTATTTCCTAGTGATCCTCAGCCAAACCCAGTTTACTCTAAATAGGCCATCGCTACTGGAATGTCTCAACAGTATAGTAGTGTGTAGAGGGTTAATCCGTTATTACTGACATAGTCCTCACCCCTTACTATCTTCAGTTTGAATATAGCCCAGTTCATTAGCCCCCACCCAGTACAGCATTGTATTATTTGGCTTCCCCAAGGCATAAAAGCAGAATTGTTGTTCCATTACTTGAAATGAGAAGATCTCTTTTGTCCAATACTCTAAACTCCCTTTAATGCCGAGTGTGCAGATACAACAAAGCAGTGTTGCTAATGATTTGTTGCTTCCAAGCTAAGAGGGTGCTCCACCATGATCTACCCCCAGATCATCATCCTCTGAAAGGTCTTCTCTCCTGTCTACCTCTGACATGGTCACTGAGTGGCTCTCCCCTTCCTGTGTTATCTCTCAGTATAGAATTTCTCAGTGCCAGAGATGGGGACTTGGTAAGTTAAGTACTCCCCACACAGCCAAGAAGACCTGAGCTTGGCTGCCTAGCTCATATATGAAAAGATGAGCCGGGTGGTGGTGGCACACGCCTTTAATCCCAGCACTTGGGAGGCAGAGGCAGGCAGATCTTTGTGAGTTCGAGGCCAGCCTGGTCTACAGAGTGAGATCCAGGAAAGGCACAAAGCTACATAGAGAAACCTGTCTTTAAAAACCAAAAAAAAAAAAAAAAAAAAAAAAAAAAGCAAAGAAAGATGAGAAGAGCAATGAGTGTGTATCACCCCATCTCCAGTGTCATAGTCACTGTTCTGCCGCTGTGAAGAGACACCATGACCAAGGCAGCTCTTATAAAGGCAAGCATTTAGTAGTGGCTTGCTTAGAGTTTGAGAGGTTAGTTCATTATCATCACGGTGGAGAGTGTGGTGGCTTGCGTGGCACTGGAGAAGCAGCTAAGAGCTTTACATCCAGATCCAATGGCAGCAGCTAGAGAAAGAGACTGGGCCTTGCATGGGCTTTTGTAACCTCAAAGCCCACCCCTGGTGACACACTTCCTCCAACAAGGCCACACCTTTTCCAGCAAGCACACACCTCCTAATCTTTCTAATCCTTTCGAACAGGCCTACTCCCCTTTGTCTAGGCATTCAAATATATGAGCCTTTGGGGACCATTCTTATTCAATCCACTACTTCTAGGGAATAGAGACAATAGGATCTCTGAGGCTTGCTAGCCAGGCCCCCTAGCCAAAAGAGTGAGCTCAAAATTCTGTGTGAGACCATGTCTCACAAAAATAAGATGTAGAGTGATTGGGTAAGACACCCCATATCAGGGACACACACATATGTTCTGTCTGTACCAAGGGTACCGGTTTACGTGTGCACAGTTTCTATTACTCAGAATCATTCAGACATGTCAGCTGCAAAGATATTATCCATCTTACCCAGTGATGATTTTGCAAGGGCTAGGAATATATTGGGCACGTAGTGAGGAGAGCAAATCCTTTAGTTGATGAAAATGAAGATGTGCCACAGATACCTTATTTTTGGATTTAACGTGCAAGGGGGAAATATTTTGTCCTTGTCTTTAATTTACTTCTTATGATCCTTTGTGTTCCCGCTCAGGCTCAACCCCTCCGTGTTAGTTTACTTTATCTCCTAAGAGGATTCCATGTAACTGGCTCCCAGTTCATTTGTGTTTCTGTCTCTTCCTCATTCTTTTCATGAGTTAGTGATTCAGGTTGACACCTCTAATCTATTCCCTGTCTTCCTGCCTCATTTCTGTGTGTGTTTAAGGCAGTGGTGAAAACGTGAGGTTGATCACATTACTCCCCAAGTAAAAGTGGCAAATAAGGGGTCGAGCAGAATAGCTTTTCTTTCAAATTATATATATTATATAATTATTACAAATATATATCAGTAGTATATAATAATTTATATACTTCATTATGTATAATAGTATATAATGCATAATTATATGTATAATTTAATTATATATATTAATACTGGGGACATGAAAAATGGTTTCTTTGTTAAAATATATTATAGACTCTGTAAATTATTTTTTAACCCTATCATTAATGGATTCTTTTCCAAAAATCTTGAAATTTATAGTATATGGTAAGTGATATATACTCTTCTAGGTGATGCACCTCAACACTTTTCAGTTTGTTGGTCATAGTGAAATCTTAAACATTAAAATTATAATTGAGTTTTTATTACCACCTTTAGTTTCTAATCTGTTTCTTATACACTTGCTAAAAAAAAAATACTGGCAGCAAAATCTTGTTTGTGGGTCATGGGAAAATAGTGAACTGGTATTTTGAGTTGGGAGAGTCTTAGGTAAATGAAAGAACAGGATTGAAATCCATTTCTAGGGGTGTGGCTCAGTAGTTGAACACTTGCCCGGCATGCACAAGGCCCTGGGTTTCAACCCCAGCACTGCAAAACAAATATAACCCAGGCTCCGAGTTACTGTTCTGGAAGTTCAACCGATTATGTGCTCAGGGCGTCTCTGTAGAACAGGCCCACTGTGAGGGGAACACAACTTGACACACATTGCCGGGCGCACAGCATCTACAAGGAAGAGGAAGGGAGAAGAGAGAATGGAAAAGGAATGGAAGGGAGGGGAGAGGAGGGGAGGGGAAGCAGGGGAAGCCAAATGATAATTTAGTGTTCAGTGTAGGGAAAATCTAAAGCTCTTTTGCCCTTGAAGCTTTGATTTTTGGGCTAGCAATGGGAGTTGCGTGCCTTGAGGTTTCCATGCAAAGCTGGCAGAGATGGCCTAAGTCCATTGGTACCTCCGAGCTGCTGGTACAAGGAGGTGCAAATTCTGTTTAAAATGAAAGCATGATCAATTTAGGCCCGCAGGAGTCCCACAGACTAACATAAAGCAATTGACTCACAACCAAAGGTCACCAAGCATTCTTGAACGTAAGTCACAGTGAGAGTCAGCAGAATCAACACCGAAGTCCTCCCAGGATTACAGGTATTGACTGTCGAGTCAAAATATAAAATTGCTGCATACAAAACACTTACCAAATAAAGAACAAATAAGGACTAACAAGATGTTGTCATCAGTAACTAAACTAAGAACTGTATACCATGATCTGAATAGAATTTATAGGAGAGAAAACCACAGTTGTCCAAATTTAAAAGTAACTGAATAGATGTGCTCATCAGCCTTACATTGCTGTAGCAAATATCTGAGCAAAGGACGTAGAGGAAGACTTATTTGGGCTCAGGATTTCAGGTCATTTAGCTCTGTTGCTTTGGGGCCCATGCACTGTGAGGCAGGGTATGATGGTCAGGGTAGGTGGTGGGCAAAGTGGGTCACCTCATAGTAGAAAGAAACAGAGAACACCACACAAGATGAGTCCAGGAATGAGGTAAACCTTTCCAGGGACCTGTTGCCATCAACCAGGCCCCACTTCCCAATAATGGTGTAGGATGCCATTAGTTAGGTCAAAGCCTTTACGATTTCTTCACACCATGGCCAGCTGGCCTCTAAGCTTTCAACACATGAACCTTCTTTGTGAGGGGGAAGGAGGAACAAATCATAACAATGTAAAAGAGAAATTGTTTATATTTAAAGAAGATGCCCAGAGTGAAATCTATGAAGAAAGGTGGACATGCTCATGAAAAGAACCAATTGGCCATGAGAACATGTTACCTGTACAGCCACATGTTCAGTTCAACCCATTTAAACCATGTGATGCCAGCACAAGATGGACTTAAGAGCAGAAAAATCTAAACAGTGACTCCTGCAATTTCGTGTTTTGACACGGAACAGAAGCAGCTTCTTAGCCCATTATGTCTATTCCAAAGCCTTGTACAGGAACTATGTATTTAGCAACATGGGGCCCTGGAGGGTCTGAGATGCCTCCTCCTGTCTATTCTACTCAGGAGGCAGATCTGCATTAATCCACGACATGCACCTTTTACAATTTTCAGGGGAAAAAAAATTAATGAATTCAGCCTGAAATAAGTTACTGAATGCTAAGCACCACTCATAAAACATAGACTAATATATTTTACTTCATTAATATTAAAACTATAATTCACTTTTATGCCATGAATAAAGTAAGGTGGAAAGCCATAGAGTGTGGGACACTTTACTCCAAAATGTGGCACCTTGGTATTCAAATACTTTAAGTTGGAGTGGGGTTTTGGATTGGAGAGGGTGCTGTTCTGTTTTGAGAAATGGCAGAGATGAGCAGGTCTCTTTGGCCTACTCCTTACCTTCCCCCAGAAACGGGATACAAGACTCAGGAAGGATTTCCCTGACCATTGCCTGAAACAGCAAGACATGAGCCCTGAACTTGGGAGACGTTGCCTTGTAATTAAAGCTTGTGAACAAAGGCCTTGCTAAGCCCCCCTGTTCAACTCATTCTGCCCCCCCAAATTTCTTCTATCTGATGGTGTGTACTTCATGAAACACATGATAAAAGCACTCAGTCATCTATGGATTTGCTCATGAAGCCTCTTATATAAAACATTGGGGTTCCAAAGGTGGTTCCGTGGCTAAGAGAACTCAGTGAGCACGTGTGAGAACTTAAGTTCAAATCCCCAGCATCCACATAAAATGCTGAAAATGTCTGTGTGTGCATGTGACCCCAGTGCTGGGAATAGGGTACAGCTTGGGCTTCCTGACTAGCCAGTCTAGCCAAGAAACAGCCATCTCCAGGGTCACTGAGATGTACTGTCACTTGGGAAGAAGGTGGCAGGTAGGCGTCCAGCTCTTCCTCTTCTGATCTGAACACAGATGTCACAGGCATCTGCACGTGTTCATACATGTGCACACATGTATTAAGCACATGTTTATACTTGTATTGATCTTTAGTTGTAAAAGTTTAAGCAATGAATTTAGGAGATTAAAATAAAAAGATATGTTTTCCTCTTATACTGTTCAACAGAGGAAGGTATTTGCATCACAAATAAATGACCAAGAGTTAGTATCTCCATAAAGCCAAAAAGATGAAAACAAATTCTTTAAGAATAGATGAAGGCTGGATGTGGTAGCGCAAAGCTTTAATCTACCAGTCCAGAGGCAGAGACAGGTGGATCTCTTGTTAGTTCAAGGCCAGCCTGATCTGCAAAGGGAGTTCCCAAACAACCAGCAATATATAGTAAATCCACCCCCCTCTGTGTGTGTGTGTGTGTGTGTGTGTGTGTGTGTGTGTGTGTGTGTGTGTGTAATCAAGTCACAAAAATTGGTGACAATTGTTCACTGGACATTTCATAGAAGAAACGGGTTTAAGCATTCAAATATCTCTAAGCCATTTTAGTCAAGTGAATATTAGAGAACATATTTCAATAGCATGTTTAAAAAGATGAAAGATCTGATGGTGCAGAGCTATGACGTAATTAACATAGAGATTACGTATGATGCTGGTTGGCAGATTCACGAGTCACAAGTTACAGCAAGTTGAGTATTTGCAGTATTTGTTTCCATCACAGTGAACTGGACATAATCTCTAAGTCACACACTACTAACCCTGGAAGTGGAGTGGGGTTGACTAGATTATTTGGTGATGGGCAGATGGTTCTACACAGTTATGGTATATGATAACATAAAAGTATTTGTCAGTGGATGAGGATCCAAGAGTTGCCTGGAGCCTACTTTGTGAAAGCCTTGTATGTTTGAAGTAGTTGGGATAGCTTTGTAATTAAGTTCACATTTTAGAAAACTCACCCTGGTAGCAGAAGATAGGCTAAATCTGAGAAAGCCAATGCAGGAAGCAGTAGGGTTTATTTAAACACTGACACACAGACACAGACACAGACACAGACACAGACACACACACACACACACACACACACACACACACACACACACACACACACACACACACAAGATAATTGAGTCTTGAATGCAGCAGAAGTTGGAAGGGAGAACTCCAGGCAGATTTCTGAGAAAACTTCGAGGATAGAACCAGCTGTGTTTAAGAAGTAAGACAGCACGCCATGGTTCTATTTTACCCACTTATTGCATGTCAGCAAATGGGAAGCTTACTGAAAAATTCATATGTGCAATCAAATACTTGTTCTTAAAAGAAAATAAAGCAGAATAACACTTTCTACTTTTTTTATCTTTAAGTGTACTCCTGAAATGTGACATTAATGTGTTCGTGAAAAAAATAAGTCTATCATTTATTTAGTATTTTTGCAGCATTTTTGTGCTATCATTGTTAAGCAAAAACAAATATGAAAATATCAGGCTTGAAGGAGATACCTTAAACACTGTGAAATTAACCTGAAATATTTGTAATAGGAATGCATTCTTTTGTTTTATAATTTTAGATCTTCATGAACTTCTTCTTTTCGATTCTCAACATTACAAATCTTCAAGAAAGTTTCTTTGTTAAACAAGAAAATTATTTTCCAACTCCTACAACAAAATGAATGTATGACATGTAGCTGTTTTCTTCACCAATCAAAATCTCTGACTGACCTTTTTTTTTTTTTTTTTTTTTGATAGTCAGCAATTCAAGAGTGAACAAATTTCATCATAAGATCATGCGAGGTGATAGAGCAAGATGACATCAAAGGATCATTGAGTTAAATAATAAATACTTCAAGATGCCCCTAAGGCTTAGATGTCCACAGTAGCAGACTATTTAATTAATAACATGTACTTTACAAAACCCATCATTATCTATTTATATGACAGACTGCAAAAAATTTTTTAAACTATATTTTAAGTGATGTCCGTTGGCTGATTCACAGGTTTTCATTATGTTATGATGGACTCAAAAGGCTAACCCCTAGTCCTTGCCATCCCATCTGTCCACTGTTCTATCACGTGTTTCCATTCATCAAACCACTTCACAACATTATGCTACTTGACATCCCTAAAAGGTACATTATATAGTTATTATTTTAGAAGGTACTAACTCTACCTGGTTGCCATGCCACCATCTTTGATTAGTGATACATTGTATCTTTAGAATGACTGTAGATAAACGTACATTAGGGTCTACACTGGTTTGAATGGTACATATCCCTCCTGGTCTCTAGTATTTAAATACCTGTTTTTGGTAGATTTAGGAAATATGGTCTTGCTGGAGGAGTTAAGTCTCTGGGAGCGAGCTTTGAGAGTTTCTAGAACTAGCCATTGTAGTTCACAGTCTGTGCTCCATGGTTATGGTTCAAGATGGCATGAGCCTTCAGCTTCTTCTCCAGCCTCTATCTGTCTCCTGCTACCTCTCCTCTGCCATCTTGAACTCTAACCCTGTGAGAGCTGTAAGCCCAAATAGACATTTTCTGTAAGTTACCTTGATTGTTGTGTTCTACCACAATGATAGCAAAGTGATACAAAAAAAAAGATACGTGTGTCCCTCCTAAATATCTAGTTATATGTAAGCAACCTTTGAACTGGCCTAATGATCCCCAAAGCCACTTCTCCTTGTGGCATTATTTACATTGTTGCAGGAGTCACTTTCGTGGTTTTCCATTATTTCTCAAAGCCAGCAAATCAATTTCATTATAGCATTTCATGTTTTTAACTAATATAGCTCTACAGTCTGTACAGTACATAAAAGGCCATGTGCTTAGTTCTCTTCTGCTGAGATCTTAACTCCATGGACTATAGTCTAGATAACTTCTTTGTGTCTAAAGCCTAACTGTTAATGCATCTCTCCAAATAATGGAATGAACTGGTCTTGCCAATACCAAAATTCCATGCAGTCTTACCTTGGGATGTGCTTGAACTTGATTTGGGCAGAAGATGGAAACAGCCCCATGAATGAAAGACTAACTAGTGCCCTTCTGTGCCTAGCTTTATCTCAAACTAGATCTAGACCAGTAAAATCCAATAAATCCTTATGCTTTGAGGAAGCCGTCTGATTTTTTGTATGCCCATTCAGTTTGTTGTATGCACGCATAGTGCCATTCTTTTTTTTTTTTTTAACTCAATTAATATGTTTGTACTATGGCTCCTTTCCAAGTTCTGCTAGGCATAAAATGACAGCAAAGTATACATGGTTCCTACTTTAAAGATCTTTAAGAATGGGAAGCCATTAGAAGGCTATAGACAGTGGAGTGATTGCACCATCATTGTATAAGAAATGCAATGTGTGTTTTGATGAAGGACAAGCAGGATGCAGAGGAGAAGAAAGCAGCCACCATGTACATGAGAAATGATGCTTGTCTGGATTGATGTGTAGCAGAGGAGAGGAAAAGAGTAGAAAGTGGGTACTTAGAAAAGAATAGTACCTTATAACTAATTGCACAAGATAGACGATTAATTTCCATGTCTACCCCGGACATTCCTATTTGCATTTTGTCCTTTCATAATTATTAACATCTTTGCATTCAAAAACATCCATGTGTGGATAATAAAGTATACATTAATATAGAGATAAAGAGAGAGAAGGAAAAAAAGATGTTGCCCAGGTTTTCAGCTTCAGGAAGCCAGTGGCAAGAGTTGTGTACTACAGGGGGAGGAAGTGGAAAAATGCTGTGAGAAGAGTGTATATGCTCACATTTAGCCCCATGGTGTTAAGGGAGACTCACACACACACACACACAAATCAAGTCAATAATCAAATTACTGAAGGGTCAGGAGATCAAGGAGATATTGGTCAGAAATGCAGTGATTTGAGAATGCTCAGAATGGATGGGGGAGTGAGGAAATGTGACATCACAAAGCCAGAGAGTGTGGACAACCACATCAGGAAGCTGAGGCCCTTGAGGGCCTAAAAACGACACCTGTTCCCCATGGATGAGCAAAACAGGAGGCATTTACAAAAGAGTCCTGGATGAAAGAGTCCAAAGTCATGACACTGGCAGGTACACTGCAATGGATGGCCCATGAAAAGGCAGTGTTGCAGATAGGAAGTGGTCAGAAAAGCCAAAGCTTCTAACATTCAAATAAAGAGAAATGTGCCTCTTCAATCCCAGTCACTAGTAAGTTGATGCTGGCCCTGACTTGCTCGTGGTAAGGGTTGTATCCCTTGTTTGTGGAGTTCAAGGACATTTACAAGGATGTATGAGTGATTGATTTGTACCAAATTACAGCTGAGAAAAGGAGAAACACCCATAATATACCAGGAGGATGTGTAGAATTTGAGTGTGATGTCTCTAAAATACTGTAAGATCCCCTAAAAAACTGTGCTTAGAGATGTCATCTGAAATACCCATCATGAAGGAGAGAAAAATGATTCTGTCTAATCACAGAAATTAGAATAATTTTAACCTTCATGTAAATTTATGTGACTTTACTCTTTTGGTCTAGAATTGGAACAAAATTATTTTATTTGTGGGAGCAAGGATATGGTATATAAAAAGGTTACTTAGATGTTTTCCTCCCCACCCAAAAAAATGTATCTCCTAAATGTGCTCAGTAAAAATAAGATTCTGGTTTTTTTTTTCCCGCCTTCATTGTGCAAAGAATTATGCCATTCTAGGCTTCTGAAAACTGGGGATTCTTTGGATGCTCTCTGGCAAGTGAAATATGAACAGATTTATGGCTTTCTGAAACTGACATTCTCCATTGTCTTTGTGCGTACATAGGTTATATGAGGCACAGGGGGGCCACCACTGTGATAGGTATCCTCTCTCTGAAGAAAATAGGAATTGCTCACTTAAAAGCTATTGTATATTTCCATTAATGCATCTTCTAAAAGTGGAAGATTTTATTTCTATTCTTTGGTCCTACTGAGCAAAAACCTAGAGAAATAAATGGGACTGAAGCATACAGAGGAAACCAGCTGTGTAGGCTGAGTCAGAAGGATTTCAAGTTAAGCTGCGCTATGGAATGAGTTCAAGGCCAGCCTGAGTTTTGGGGGAAGACTCTGTCCCCACCCCCCCAAAAAAAGCATACAGATGAATAAATTTGCACATTTTCTTTTTACAAAGTACTGTTGGTGGTAGTATTAGTAATAATAACATGTGAAGCCTATATTGAAAGTTTAGAGTTCAGGGAAAAAAGCCATCAACTCACACGTATATGGAGAATCTTATTCAAGTTTGGTAATTATGTTGACAGTTGGTCAATAATCTGCAGGTGAATTATAATCATGACCTATAAAGCATACTTGACCTTGGTCACTTTTCTTTTTAACCATTTGGGTAAAATGGTTAAAATAGGATCCAACTCTAAGAAGGCCACAGATTATCACTTTAAAGTGATTCGTGGATTTACATAATACATGAATTATCTTAACACCCCATGCACTGAGCACACCTGCAAGTTTAACAGTTTCTTTGTTCAAACATTGACTTTTATATTTGACATTCCACTTCGGGGAATATACTTAGATTAATTTATCAGAAAATCTATTTCTAATAAAACTTTCTTTTAAAAAAAATTCTTCATCCTTTGAATTTATAATTGCTTGCCTACCATTTTTTTTGTGTGTGTGTGTGAGTTTCATTATTTAATGATGCAGCATGGATAGTATTTAAGCTTTTCCTGGTGGCAAATTATTTCTGGACCTATATTCACAATGTTCATTCTATCTGTGCCTGTGTGCATTTTTATGTTTGAAAAGATTTAGCAATTCTGGGGTTTCTTATAAAATATAGCATGGTACATGTGACACCCGAATTAAAACATATTAAAGAGATGGACCTTGGCTGGGAGATGACGCGGTTGGCAATATTCTGTAAAAGCAAGGGGACCTGAGTTTGATCCCCGAGTCATCATTATTCAAACTACTAAATCTACACATAGTTTCTAACATATTTGCAAAGCATTTGCCACAGTTTGAGAGAATTTCAAGAGTGTACATAGTGTGGTTTCAACGTAAGGGTTCTACATCATGATAATCAAGGACAGACAAAAAGTGCTGGGGTTGGTAAGATAACCCTATTGGTAAAGTGCATGCCAAACGGGCATGAGGAGCTGAGTTCAAATCTCTAACACCCATGTAAAAAGCTGGGTGTGTCAAGAAGCTGTAGCAGGTGGACCCCCTATCCCAACAGTTCAGTGAGAACCTCAGTTTCAAAAAGTTCCATCAGTTGAGAAAGACAACCATACTCCCATGTAAGTGCATGAATATGAACAGAGAGAGAGAGAGAGAGAGAGAGAGAGAGAGAGAGAGAGAGAGAGAGAGAGAGAGAGAGAGCACAAGCATGCATCAAAAAAGAACTGATCGCCAAGCCACTGGCAGTTTACGTCAGGTATGTCCGAGTACCAAGGGATTGTCATCTCTACCCCATGAAAGTCAACTGTAGCAAAGAACCTGAGCAGAGGAAACTTTAGTGAGCGAACTGTAGAATTTATCCCACAGATGAAAGTTTCTCTCGGGAGATTTCTAAATCACTTTTTTTTAAATTCCTTTGTGAAAGCATATCTATGTAAACTAAAAGTTTGATAATTACAAACAATAACCATTTTGCTTTTAGATTTTCACGTGCAGTTTGGGAATACACTCCACCTGTTTTAGGTGTTTATGCTTACACCATGTGTGGATGTGTGTATACGTTCATCAAGTCACTCGAGAAAAGGAATGCCAGCAGGTTTGGATGAGTTCCAGACAATGAGATAGTTGGCCGTGTACTATGCACTGAGTGACTCCTACTCCTAATTATCTACAGCTGTGGAAGTTCTCTACAGCTGTGAGGATGGGAATGGCCATGCCCTGCCCAGCAAGCTCCCTGCACTTAATCGCAAAGGCAAGCTGGGCATGTCTTTACTTCATTGCAGTCTCTACTTCAGAATAACCATTTCCAGTTGCTAAACTATTGGGATATTTCATTCTGTGGAACTGAAACAAGATGGTTCAGTGAACTGTCTTACAAATTTAACTAACACCTTTTCAAAAGCGTATCTTCTGTTTAGATTTAAAGTAAAACATTTACGGAAATAATATTAGTCGGAGATATGTTTGCTTTTTTTTTTTTTTCTTTGAAAAATTATGCTCACTTCATGGCATCAACTTGCCAATGGGAAAAACTGGAGCAGACATTGAGATACGTAGAACCTGGCTGGGTGTTGGAGAGAAAGAAGCCAAATAAAGGAACTGAAAAAGAAAGGATTGGGACAGGAATAGATGAATAACCTTCTAAAGAGAGTAGACATGTTGTCCTGGAGATAAATGGGCTCAGATTGCAGCCTTGTTGGTAGTGTGTTCATTCAGCCAGGGTCTCTAAACTCTAAGTACAGGTGCTGTGACGGGAGATTTAGGGCAGTTTTCCAATATACTTAATCCATAGAACTCCTCAGCTTTTGCCGTCCATATTCTCAGCAGTGGGGGGCACAAACCTGGAAACTGAGAAATGCTGTCTTAGAAGATAGAAGATGTATTAGATTCCGTGTCTGCCCTTGAGCTATTCATAAGCTATCCTTAATTCTCTAAGCCTCAGGGGTTTTGTATCTGTAAAGTACAGATAATAATAGTTTCTTTGCCAGTTTCAAGGTAAATGAGGTAAAAGGAAAATACCCTCCGAGGCTTTTCCAGGCCTTATGTATTGATTAAAGTTTTCTGTTTTAATTGTGTACATACAATTATGAGGGCTGAGCATGATTTTGAGAAAGAAAAGGAAGTGAGGGCCTCTAATCTTTTTAAAGGCATTTCCCACGTTTATTATCTGGTAAGATAATAGGTAGAATGGGAACTCTTCCTGGCTACTTTTCCTTTCCTTGTGCTAAACTATTTATTTCAACTTTTATAATAGATTATAAACTTAATTTCATACTAGCCTGAAACTCTCAATGCTTCCTTCAGCCTCCTGAGTCTTAGAATTATAGGCAGCAACATGAACCACCACAATCAGTTAAAAAATAAACTGATAAACGGTCATCTATATTCAACCCAATCTCTTCCCACTGTACTAGTTCTAAAATCTAGTCCTGAATTTTGAAGGCATTTGAAGAAAAATAGCTTATCATTCCCTTTTATAATAATTTCTGTGGTTTTCCTCTTTTTTCTTATGTTAAAACAGAGCCAAAAAATAAATAAAAAAACTGGAGTGGAAGATTTTTCCCTTATCATGGCCCTAAGTCTTTCATGCTTTACAATAGCTCATTTCTGCCTGCGGGTTTTTAGGTGATGGCTTAGTCAAGCCTGTCCTCCTTCGGCCATTTCTGCCTGGAGACAGTCTTCCTGTGTGTGGTAGAGGCTTCCAGTCACCTGTTTCTCTGATTCCTTTAGCAGCAGCAACAGAAGAACCAGAGGTGATCCCGGACCCTGCGAAGCAAACAGACAGAGTGGTGAAAATCGCGGGCATCAGTGCTGGGATCTTGGTCTTCATCCTCCTCCTCCTGGTTGTCATAGTGATTGTGAAAAAGAGGTAAGATCCGATAATGTCCTGTAACCATACACACGTTTGCCACTGACGTTCACACATTTTCCCGTCAAGCCCTCTGACAAGTTCCAATAAGATTGCTTGCACCCCAGTCCCTTCTTACTTGGGATTTTTAACTGAAGTCTTACTTAGCTTTTTGCAGTTTGTTCTGGGATATAAGTGTAGATTTTTGTTAACATTTATTTAATGTAAAACTGTAAATTTCTTGAATTTTTGCAGATACATGAGAAATTCATCTTATTTTAAATGTTGTTGTTATTATTAAGCATAATAAAATTGATGGTTATACAGTTACCATACGGTGCTTCGACCAAAGTCAGAATTATTTTCATTTTTAATCTATATTTTTATAAATATGGGTTGCATATAAGACATGAGGAGAATAGAAACTTTGTTTAATGACATTGTATATTAAATATTCACTGACTAAATTTTTTTAAAAGAAGAGTAAATGCTTAAATTGAACCTTATCTTTTATACGATGTCAGTCAATGTCGCCACCTCCTGGAGTTCTATAAAGATCTGACTTCCTGGAATTTAAACTTGTATTCTAGAAATAGAAGTATACTCTTGCTCAAATGCAATTAAGATATATATTTTCTTATACTTTGAGCTATTTGACTATTATATAAGTTGTCAGAATCTGTAAGTCATCTTCTTAGAAACTAGTATGACATTTCAATCCTACCAATCACAAATTTTGGATAATTCTACAATTTGGAAGGACTTTTGAAAAAAAAAATTACATGCAGAATGCATTCCAACAGCTTTGTGTATAGAAATGGTTCTGCTTGATTAATTGTACTGATTGTATAATAAATGATGTTGCTTATATTACATGAATTCTCATAGTGTCCAATTATTATTGCTTTCTACTTGAAATAAAACATTAGCATTATGAATAAGACTCATGTGTTAATAACACTTCCATGAGAACCTATTTTAATATATTGCCTCTTTACAATTGTCCCCGGAGGTATATATGTTGGAGAAGACACATCTGCATTAGAAACATTAGGTATGCACTGCAGTGTTCTGTGTTCAATTAGCTACATATGTGCTTCCCCTAAACAGTGCTTTCTCTCTGCTGTCGTCTACCTCTGTGATTGAAAAACACACCCTAGGCGAGACAAGAAGATTTAAGCGTTTTGGAAACACTAGTTTTCCAATAAACATCCATGAAAATCGTGGACTAGAACCTTCAGACCTCATACCTCTGTTTAAATTAAATTTGTATTTGGAGAGTGGAAAAGCCAAATAGTTTAGAGAGCTCACTTAACACTGCTTCATCATTAAAAGGATTGTCACATCCGATCGGATGCATGGGAATGGTTTCTGACTGTGCCCTCCTCAGAATGGAATTCAATCTAGTTGTATTTGTGGCTTATTTGAAGACTTGTTTGTTTTTGAGTCCCCTCCTCTTGGTGGATTTGTACTAAGAATGACAAGTGAACACTGAGGTCCTTCAAGTTGCTAAGCCAGTCACCGAAGCAAGGATGGGGAAAGGGGGAATGACATGCGCTGACAGCTCTCTAAAATGGCACATCGTCACTGATTCTTCGGTTTGTGTTGCCAGTGATCAGAGAAATAAGCCTCCTCTAAAATGTTTCATGTTTAAGTTTCCACAATTATTTTACTGGATAGAAAGTCTCCCGACCTTTTCCTTGCCTCGGCAGCACCTGTGGGACTGGTGAAGCCCATAATCTTGCAGATGGATGAGGCTGTGTTTGCTGCCTTCAGGTGTACATCATACCTACATTACTTGCCCTTTTTACTCACCTCAGCACATTTGTAAGGACTTTGACTCATAGTTGGCGTATGTCACGCACATACATTCTGTGTTATTTAAGCAAGAGTAGATTATTACCCTTCCATAAAAATATACAGCGGTCCTGGATATGATAGAGTTTAGCTTAATATTTGGTGTTATTCTGTAGTTTCCTTTGAATCTAGAAATTTACACTAAAAACAGTGGAAATGGAAACCCTCTTACCATCTGCGTTCTCATGAGATATTGTAAAGTTTCTTTAGACCATCCCTCAGTGTGGATAATACGTGTAGGGATATTTGCCTCACTGAAAATAGTTCCATGTGCTTTGGGTTACAACAGAATAGCTTAGAATTCAGCCGAATAAAAATTTATGGATGAGATTATACAGAAAGTAAGTTCTTAGGCTGTGAAAGGGATATTGCAACTTTCAGAACGCAATGTCATATTTTTTTCAGTTTGATCACTGTTGAATTATTTCCAGTTATATGCCATTTTTTCATTGATTGTGTATAATTTAAATGCGCAGCATGAACACATGGAAACTTCCAAACATCAACTTGAAATCATGTTTCAGTACAGTAAATGTTTGTGTATATCATGTTCACATGCATCTACTGTAGGAATACCTTCATGTATGTGTAGTATATGGTACCTGTATTCACATAACGTGTATATACTGTGTACCATTAAGATATAGCTGATGTGTAAAAATGTAGTACTTTGCATATATTAACATCATATCTTCATGTTTTGTATTTAAAATAAACTACTATATTTAGTATACACATTCTATACACAGCTGCTCCATCTGTCATGACATTTTGATGGCAGTGGATGATACTATGCTTTAACTGCATGTTGAAAAACACACAATCCATTTAATTTTTCAGTTCCTTGGCAATATAGGAAATGTCAGCATGTTACTTTTTTTTCCTAATTCTGTATTACAAATTTTATTTTTTGCTGCATTATCTGTCTCTTTAATCGCATGGCATAAGAACGCTAACAACGCATGGGCGAATTAAAATGCAAAGCAAAAAAAAAAACCCACAAATTTCATTTTGTTTCGTTTTCTTTTTAACGCACATTTTTCTGCTCTATTGGATGTGACGGAGTCACGCTTCTCATTCACCATTGCTTCTCTTTTCCCACTGTCTGTGATCTGCTTGCCAGGAGGAGCTACTATTCTTACTCCTACTACCTGTAAGTAGAAAATGGGTCATTACAACTTTACATGTGTCCAAGATGCAATATCCCTTTCAAAAAACCCACAGAAACAGCGTGTGTTTGGTGGTGTTTCAAAATTGATATCTTTCTGGACTCTAAAACTGTAGAATATTATCTATTTCTATACACTTTTTTAAAAGGGATATTGTGTTTCTGTATGTTCGGCTACTTTTAATTTTTAATTACAGTTTTCCGTAAGTAGCTTTAGTCTACAGCTAAGAACATCATTTATTTACTTATGTCAAGTCTGTGTTCTCTTAGCAATATGATACTTTATGCATCAGGTGACAAATGTGGTATTAACTTCCTAATCCCTAACTACATAATACTGTATTATGTTTGAGAAAATGAGCCCAGTGAGATATTTGTGCAGCATTCAGACCGCCCTTGAAGGACGCAAACTAGATCGGGCCTATATGTGATAACATCGCTTTCCACCTCCCCAGGTATTCAAAAAGATCATAACAAGATGTCCTTGCTGACCATTCAAACCATTATAATGGTCCTGTCAAAATAAATTGATAAACTCATAATGTAGTAGAGGCAGGGACATAAATAAATCTTTTGTAGAGTGGGAAAAAAGGGTTTGCTTACTACAATTTAAATAGAGATGTTATAAAACTAAGCCAAAACAAAACCTGTCAGCGTACTGAGAAACAGAGATAGCCCTTTTTTTATAGTCTTCTGCAGTCTCCAACTCACCCTAGACTAAGGTCTGGTGAGCCTTTTTATGTCAGCATGGAGAATACTGGCCATTCAACTTCCCGAGCCATTTTCAGTTTCTTTCTTTAGAATCAAAGATAGTTAGCCATTCAGTCCAAAGGCTATGGCACTGTCCAGGGTTCAAGGATTGGGATTGGGTTTAAGACATACAGACTGCCCTGTCTGTATCACTGGGTAAGGTTTCAGCTAGCTTCACAGCAAAATTTTATGAGTCAATCACTTCAATACGACGCTGCCAACATTTTAAGTATTACAAACATTTGGCTTCCTACAATCTGCTAAAACAAGCAGGTGTAAAATAACAGTGCTCTTAGCTTATTGTGATGAATCATAATACGCTTGTTAAATCATGTTTGATGAAGCCAGTGGTAATTAACTGTACCATTTCATACAATGATGGAGTGCTTTTCCCCTTTATGGCCCACCCATACATCCACCTGCAGAAGTTGATGCTGTTGGCTGCTTTGATAATGAAAGTCATTTGCGCATCTGTCAAACTCAAGTACTTGCAAAATGAATTGTTTCACTGTCCTGAAGAGCACATTATATGTGCTCATTGCTCAGGGGTAGACAAAGCATGAGACATCCTAGAATCAATATGTATTTAGTTGCAAGAATGTCAATAAACCTACCATTAACTGTCAATGTATCTGTAAAATTCGAATAGGATTGCATTTTGGTGCACAGCTAACATCTTTCTCCTAGACAATGTATCTGTTTATACTTTGATGTGGTTGACACTTAGAGCTACTGGCACTTTAAAGCCTAGCCAGATAAAAATGTCATAGGGATATATACTTTCAAAGGCTACTTAAAACACATAGGGATACTAATCTCAATCTGATTTCTCCTATAAAGTTAGAAATGAAGTAGAATAGAACACAAAAGAAAACCCCCTATGATTTTTTAGCTAATTTTTAATGACATTATGTCACAGTAACTTTTTTTACATATATGAAAACACTTTCTACTGATGTTAACTCATTGCCATTTCACAATACCCTGAATGAAAGCCGACCTCACAGGGTTGTTGTGGGGATTGAGGTGTAAGGGACTATCTGATTGTGGCTGACTTTGCAGCTATTCACAAAGGTTATATTCCAGCATAGTTTGCTTTTTATCTAAGTTTATGAATCAGGAAAGCCCTGGCTAGAACACTTTCCCTTTTAATTTCTTGAAAAAACCTTTTAATTTTACCCATTCATGAAGTCCATATAAATTATTCATTCATAAATCTTTGAAGTTTAGAGTAATTTCCATTTGCTGTTTTCTGTATGCCCATCTTTAAAATTTAACATTATTTTTGAATCCAAATTTCACATTGTACCATTTTCGTTCAAATCAATCTCACATTTTTAGAGAAGTGAATCAACCCTTTAACCTTGCCCAAGAAACAAAGATTTGGAGAAAAATTGAAAGTTTTATTTGTTTGTTTTTGAGACAAGATCTTACCATGAATCCCAGTTCAGGAAGGCTTTACACGTTCCTGATTCAGCCATCTACTTCTGAGTACTGAAATTAGAGATGGGCACCACCACTCCTGGCTGGAACTTATTTGTCAAGCATTTTTCTGTTGTTTCAAAATGTGTAAATGACAGCATAGTGTGCTGTATTCGTGTTCTTTTCTAATGGGTAGCAACCAGCGCTTAACCATTACATTAGGCTTCCTAACGTGGCAGTAAACACATTGTAAACAGCTGGGTATTGTGTAATAGCTTAAGCTATGGAATGAGGTCATTCTTCATTGCTTATTAGATAAGCAACCTTGGGCAAGTTATTTAACTCCCCTAAGCCTCAATGAACTCATCTATATGATGAGAATCCTTAAGCAGTTTTCAGTGGATTGAGCTGAGAATTAATTGAGTTAACCAATGGAAAGTGCCAAGTATATAACAGGCCCAATTTATCTCTTCCACAAGCATTTATTGAGTGCCTGCTTTGTGCTCTAAGTATTCTGGCACTGTTCCGATGCCCAGAATCTGCAGGTGATCTTTCCCTTTATTGAGCACACTGTGGGGAAATGACTGAAAAAATACTGTGATCATACGTGACAAGTGTTGTTTCAAGAGATGAACATGTTACTATAAAAATCACTTGAATCAGATGACACTTGGATCACCTCTATTGAGCCTTTCCAAGGAAGTTTATTTGGAGTCACAATGAGCAGAAACTGGCCAGGTTTTAGAGACTAAACTTTGCAGGCCTAAGGACAAAAAATATTTCATGATGGCTAACTAGCAGGGAGTTTAGAATGTGTAAGTCTGTTGGCTACATACAGCCTAGTGGTGTTTAATTGGGGTCAAGCATTGTTTTTAAAAAATAAAATCATTGCTGGGCAGTGGTTGTGCAAGCCTTTAATCCCAGCATTCAGCAGGTGGATCTCTGTGAGTTTGAGGATAGCCTGATCTACAGAGCAAGTTCCAGGACAGCCAGGGTTACACAGAGAAACCCTATCTTAACCCTTCCCAAATAAATAAATAAATAAATAAATAAATAAATAAATAAATAAATAAAGCGAGCATTTGATTGTGCTAGTCTTTCTATTTTCCTTATGTCCATTTAACTATGAAAGGGGTATCATTGCTTCCAAAGTCAAATAAGTTGTTCAAGTTTGGAAAAATAAAATCATGGGCCAGAGGGATGGCTCAGCAATTAAGAGCACAGACTGCTCTTACAGAGGACTTGAGTTCAGTTTACAACACCCATATCAGGCACCTCACAAATGTGCCTGTAACCCCAGCTCTAGAGGCATCTGATGCCCCTGGCCTCTACAGCGAACTGTGCTCATGTAGGTACACACACACACACACACACACACACACACACACACACACAGAGAGAGAGAGAGAGAGAGAGAGAGAGAGAGAGAGAGAGAGAGAGAGAGAGAGAGAAAACAGAGACAGAGAGAGAGACAGAGAGAGAGAGAGACAGAGAGAGAGACAGAGAGGCAGAGAGACAGAGAGAGAGAGACAGAGAGAGACAGAGAGAGAGACAGAGAGAGAGACAGAGAGAGAGAGCGCACACTTTAATTCAATAAAAACACCTGAAAATAATAAAGAAAAGTAAACTACCCATTCTGAAACATTGCTGTTATTTTTAAAAATTAAAGTCATTTTCAACATTTGGACCAAGTGCTAGGAATCATTTGGACAAGTTGCACCTAAGCAGTCCCCTCTTTCCTCAGTCATCACCTCCCTGCATGGTGTCTCGTATCTCACCTATATTTATACTCCCTGTGTAGATCTTTATGTTTCTACAGACTTTACCCTCTGGCCAGGAAGGAACAGTTGGTAGTACTTTAAGTGTATGCAGCAAGTGTTGTCAATAAGTAATAGTGGTAATGGTAGTGATGGGGCAGGGATAGTTCTGGTGGTACTTTTACTGGTGGTGGTAGATAATAATCCTTTGTCCTTGTTAATATGTTAATATTACTAATACTTACTATTCCTTCTAAATGAATGAGGGGTGTCCATCAGCAAATCATAGTTTGTGCCTGCTTTATTCAGTTGTGAGTGAGATCTAGTTTTTATGTTCTGTGTGTTGGTTGTATGCCCCTGTGGTTAGCTACTGCAATTATCAGAGAAAAATAAACCGGAATGACTCTCAGGTTGCTCAATGTATTAAACTCCATCTATTCAATGAGCCTTTGTAGTATTTGTGGTATGTTTTTAATATAGATAGTGATGGGGGATCAGAAGAGAATGTGTTGCCATTGATTGAAGAAATGGCATTCTTAACAACTGGAGAGTATTTCCAAGTATTAATTACTACCATTAAATGAGTAATAAGTTTACATTGGACAGTGGTTTACGGTGTCTCTGTGTATAAATTTCCTGATAAATATGAGTTAAATGTTATATATGCATTTTAGGTGCATGTTTCATGGATAACAGAGAAACAAAAGAAGTGTGTTTTTGATGTGTGAGATAAAGGGATCAGTATTTGTGTAGTTTGAAATGTTCTCGCTAACTTTTATAACAATAAATCATTCTCCTGCTATATATATCAGACATTTCTGTAGTGGATAGTATGCATGAGAAGTCTAAAATACATTTTAGGGTTTGACCATGTCAAATCCTCCAAGATAACAATAATTGACATTGGATCTTTGCATAGCATTTTTAAATTTTTCCCCAGTACCTTTCTTACACAGCATATGATTCAGTTCAATCTCTTTATAGGTGTTTGAGTCATAGCAGGCCAGGGCTGATTTGAAAAGACTTTGGATTGGTTTTGATTAGTGCTATAAATGCACTCTTCAGTGTGTCCACGCTCTGTATGTTTGTGTATTTTCTTAGGAACGGCAGAGAGGAGAATGGGCCTTTTCCTTGTTTCTGTTGGCTGGCTCTGCTAGAGCCAAGTTAGGTCATGTTGTTAGCAAGACCTTCAAGAAGTTGATCAAAGGCAGTCATCACTCGGGAGGAAGACTAGAACTTAAATTTTTAAAGTTTCTACTTAAATCGTCTGTGAATTAACTCTACTTTAGACGTGTTTGTTTATACTCTTGAAGAAACATTTTCATGGAAATGATTTATTTTTTTGACAGTTTTATACATAGATACAATGTACTATGATTATATCCACCCTCCGATACCCTCATTTTACTCTGCTTTTTCCCTCTGGACCCAGACCTAATAGAAGAACTGGTGAGACTCTTGGTTTGGCGATTTGCATGTTAAGAATCTCACAAATAAGGTCGTGCTACAACCACCAGCCCATGGAATGGTTTGTGTGTTGTCTGGACTCGCGAAATTAGGATCAGTTCTTAGGTTTTCTAATACGTGTCTGTAACCTTGTCCTCGGACTCATTTGAGCTTCTTTATGGCTGGCGTCAGCTGTCCCTCAAGGCTCGCCACACTCAGGGCTCCCTTTTGTATTTGCTTTGGCAGCAAGCTTGCTAAAAAGCGCAAGGATGCGATGGGAAACACACGGCAGGAGATGACGCACATGGTGAACGCTATGGACCGGAGTTACGCTGATCAGAGCACCCTGCATGCAGAGGATCCGCTGTCCCTCACCTTCATGGACCAACATAACTTCAGTCCGAGATGTAAGTTAGTCATTGAAATTTGACTTAATGCTTTGGGGGGCTTACTAAGTGCACTTAATTTCCCACAATAACTTTTGAATAAGGAAGAAAAAAGCCAGAGGACAAAAGAGCTAAAAAAAAAAAAAAAGAGTAAAATGGAATTTAAAAAAAAAAAAAAGATGCTTATTCAGTTTGGTACAGGATTTAGTTTAACTTTGAACTGGAGATTTTATTATGAAATCATAAGAAGTAATCCAAACATAAGACATTCAGGCAGCATGTGTCATTGAATTAAGCTCAAAATGGCATTTTCTGCATAAAATTGGTGTTTGTCAATTTACTCATTTGTCTTTTCCTTGGTAGAAGATAAATGTTCTTTAAAGAGAAGAAGAAACATCGTAATTCTTTCTAGGAATTAGTGGCCTAACTAGTTGTTCCATTAAGGTAATCTAATATTAGTCCTGAGTAATTCCAGTACTAAAAAGTTAACTAGAGATGGGGAGGTAAGTTAATGGATAAAGCATTTACTGGACAAACCTGAAAACCGGAGTTCAGATCCCCAGAACCCACATAAAAGCCAGGCAGGGGTGGCAGCCATCTGTAATCCTAGCATTTGGGAGGCACAGATGGGGTGTGAGGGTGGGGAAATGGAGGGGTGTCCCGGGGCAAGCTGGCTAGCTACAATAGCTGGACTTGGTGAGCTTCAGGTTTACTGAGATATCTCAGTGCATTAATTGGAGTGAGATTGAAGAAGCCATATAACATCAACTTCTTTGGACCCACACACATATGGCCTCACACATGGCAACATGCATACACTCACACATACCATATACACAAGAAAAAATATTACTACATGAAAGATTGGTCCATTAAGTTTCTAAATATCGAGTATAAAATCTAAAGGTGACCGGGCGGTGGTGGCGCATGCCTTTAATCCCAGCACTCGGGAGGCAGAGCCAGGCAGATCTCCGTGAGTTCAAGGCCAGCCTGGGCTACCAAGTGAGTTCCAGGAAAGGTGCAAAGCTACACAGGGAAACCCTGTCTCGAAAAACCAAAAAAAAAAAAAAAAAAAAAAAAATCTAAAGGTGGACTTGTGTTGACTGGCTTGCAAAGAATAATGAAATTGCATCCCCATTCATCTCTTCATTCTCCCATACATAGATTCTTCCAATATTGCTAACGCTGATCTGTTGAAGAAAGTGCTTTTAAAACGTTTGCATTGATGTCCTGCTTAAGCACAGGGGGATTTGAATAATTGCATAGTTTGAATATCCTATGAAAATTATTCCCTTTCAAGGTTTTGTGTTTATTTAAATTAGTTCAATTTACGTTAGCGTGCCTAGCTCATTTCTTCAAATCTTCAAGTAAAATTGAGATGGACAAATCAGGTTTGTCATTAGCATTTTGTATGCAAGGCAGCTCTGTAACACTTAACCTGATTTGGTAAACATAGGTGTAAGAAGACAAGAAGTAAATAATAGAATTCATATTTCTATGCAAATTATAGACATAGGAAATTGTAAGGTTGCACAATATTTTAGACTCTGTCTTTATGTCATTTCATAAAGGGAATATTCTTTTGGAAACCTTTAGCTTGGTGAAAATTTTCAGTAATTGTCAGACTTGAATATAGGTTGTCATTGTCCTTGTGTATGTTCACAATGAGTGGAAGTTAGAAGTACTATGTTAGTCATTTTGAAAGTCAGTTTTAATCATGATAGGGCCTTTCTGGCCCATCTTATTTTTATTTCACTATTAAGATTTAACAACAGAGAAGGACATAGAATTCTAAGATTGTTGAAAGTTTGTTCACAATATGAATCTATCATCTCTACCAGTACTTGGTTCGTTCAATGTTTACTTGATTATAGGTCTGGATGTATTCTTGTGTGTTGACCTTGTCAGTACCTGCCTATAAAGTGATGATTCTGAAAGTGTATCCATGGCTATCTACTTATGAACTTAGAGAAAGGATTAACTACTCCCCACAGTTAACTGGAGAAAAAAATGACAGAATAAATATAAGATCATTATTTCTCTAAATACCTTACACTTGGTACATCTAAAATGCATGGTTCCTTTTCTCCTAATTTTATCTTCTTTATAATGTCAAAGTGAATAATCTGGCTTATTAAAATTAACAGAGAACTGGATTATAATTACAGAAACAACTCTCTTGACATTCTACAAAAACCCTGCTGGAAAAAATAATTTTTACCCTTGCAAAATACAGAAACCCAAGCAAGTTGGGTCACTATATTTTTTTAAGAAAAAATTGATTATGAAGATTATTTTAGAAAAATAGAATTTACAGGCAAGCGTTGCTTCACGACGTTTGTTTTCCCACAGTGCCCAATGATCCGCTTGTACCGACTGCTGTGTTAGGTGAGGCCCGAAACCTTTATCACCAGGTTTTATTTGATTTTATTGTTTTGCATGCATCACAACTCCTTGCATGGGTTGTATCCTGTCCACATAGTAACTCTTTGTCTTTGGGGAAGTATCTTGATGTTTCAGATAGATCACCATAGTCCGAACAGATAGCGGCCTTTGTTCAAGACATTTGGGTCTGGCGGGTGTAAATGGAAGGCACACTGTTTAGAACAACATACCAGCTTTAAGTTGTGTTGGATTTGGAGCAGAGATGCAATTACCCCCCTAATGGATGACTAATGTGAAATGAACCCCAACACCTCCCTTCTCAGGGGCCAGGAGTGACTGAGCAACTTGCTGATGCGGGAAAGTCAGCTTTAGCAAAGGGATTGTCTGAGCCCTTCTAACTTTAAAGCAACTAAAGATTCAGTCATAGGTGAACAGGATGACTCTGTTCATTTGCTTTTACTTTGTTTTTTTAAATAGTTTGCTAGAATCTTGATGCAGGGCCTTTGCATAGAGACAACATTATGTGATAAATACTATTGTGTTTCAAGAACTTAGAAGAAACCACTGCATTTACCTGAGTCACATCTGAGGATATGGGTGTTGCCTGTGATGATTCTGGCCTTTTCAGTTGTAAAACAGCATTAGTTGTTAAACCTATATATTTCAAAACAAAATGAGTTTAATTTCAAATTGCTTCTTATTTCTTGACAAATTATTCAACAAGCATTTGGCCAGCATGCATTATACGTTCACAGGTTCTCTGTCATTAACACCCTTGTGGTTCTACTCACCCAAGAAAATACAGATTTTCAATAACTATTTCTTTGAAATTACCCAACACTATATTTATTATTCATATTTAATACTTATTGTGAATAGGGAAATTTAGCTTATGCATCTCTTCGCTATGTAATTATTCGATTTAAAAGTAAATTAACAAATATTTTGGAATTTTACAACTAATCAGTTAAGTAAAATGTACCTCATGCTAAAATACCGAAATTATTGTTTCGATTTATAACTTTAGAGCTTATGTAAATAATAAATGTTCCAATGGAATCTGTATCCTGACTGCACTCTCCCTGTGATGAACTAAGGCATTTGTCATAACAAGTGACATGGTTATGTAGGGAGGAGCCGTACAGGGTAATCACAGGGGAAGTATCAAATTATCAAATGCCTCTGCATATGTCATCTTCTGTTGAGAACTGTAGAGTAGTATCAGTAGCTCACATTAATAAGTAGAGTCTACTTCAATTGAAACAGTAAGCACTCTGAAAAGGAATGGTTTGCCTAGATGTTAAGTCCGTCATAGAAATTTTCTAAGGGCAAGTAGGATCCAGTCCAAATCTCAAGGTCTAGATAGCATTACACTATGAATTCAGAAAACTACCTTACAGGTTTTCTCCTCTCTCGCTGAAAATTGTAACAACTCCCGCCATGTTTTCCTCCACAGAACTGTAAAGAGAAAATGAGATAATGTTTGTGAGGTTTACAAACTGTAAGGACTAAGCAATTCTTAAAATATTCCAAATGAAAAGGGGTGGTTGCATTTCAGGAAAGGTAGAGCTAGCCCAGTTGTCTCATCTGACCTATTTGTATACATTTTCATCATGTAATTTATTTCATTTTGAAAGTGGGCATGATCGGCTTCAAAATCATTGGCTTTCTTTGAAAGCTGACTCTCATTGATCCCATTAGATGTCAGATTAATCTGTTCCATTTTCATTGTTCTTAGAATTGTGATGTTTATGGTTGTTTTTCATTGATTCACTTTTATACAGCAACTTTCTGAAATAATTTCAAACATTGCTTTATATTTATATCTACCTGGTGATTTTGAAAGGCTTGGAAATTTTTCATATTGACTCATATTTTTGTCTTTTGTGTTTTACTGCTTCATTGGGCTTAAGTCCCTATAACCGGTAAGTATATTACAGAGAACTCTAGAAACCTTTCAATCAAGACATAGTTGATGTTGTTATTTTTCAATGTATAATAAGGATAATGATAAGCACAGGCACCCTTGCTAGTACTCACATTATTAGGTAGTTTAATGAAGTAGAAATGTATTGAGATTAATAATTCATATGTGATCATTCTTGAGACCTTACTGCCTTTTGTACTACTATATTAAAGTCTAATGCCACACAAAGGCAATGCTATTTGATGCTGGGATATACTCATTTGTAAGATGTGCAATGTGAGTAAAGTCTGTGTTTCTGAGCCTCTAAAAATTGTAAAACTGCTGTTGCAGCAGGTTCAAAATGAGCTCTGTCTAGGGTTGCCCTGGCTACCTTACCCCAGCCAAGGAGCTTACACTCTGCCTTCCCCATGTTGTCTGTTCCATTAGACTTTCCTCTTTGATTGTATATCCTATGATAGAGCCTAAACCAGTTGCTTCTGAATTTATTCTTACTGGGAGATGTTTACATTCCTTATACCTGTCTATTGATTGTAATATTTTAATGAAGGTAGACCAGTTGACTGCAGGCTCACAGGAAGTGGGGGGTGGAATTCAACTGAATCATATTTGCTAGCAAATGTTTGTATGTAGAGGGGTGGGCAAAACCTGAATAAAAGGCAGTGATTCTCTTGAGTGGTTAGGTCATAATGGACTCCAAGGGCTTTCTTTTGTTGTTGTTAGTTTTTTTTTTCTTTTGCTTTAGTATGTGGTATTTTTAGACATGAATGCCAAAAAAATTCAGTTTAATAAGAGAGGGTAAAGATAAATGCAATCAAGCTAAATTATAGAGGCATACAAATCTGATTGTAGGGTTCTTTTTTTTTTCCCTTCTCCAGGAAGAAAAAGTGTTTATCATGGGGACAACAATTCATTTTTTGCCATATCCTATTTGTAGAGTTGGCGATAGAGCAGGCAGATGTACCAGCACTTGAAATATGTTTCACTGTTAATTAAATATCATTCTCTACAGTATGCATTATCATTTCAAACGCAAGTTCCTCTAAGAGTGTACTTTCCTTTCTGTTAATGAGTGTGACAGTATTATGCTTTTCAAAGTAACACCCCTTCAACGTTTGGTTTTTTTTTTTTTAAAGTGGTAAGTTTAAATGTGATAAATATAAGCATGTTTCTCCTTGTAATGTTTAGTTCTTTGGTCATTAAAATGCTGTTTATTCTTCATAGGCAAGACGTTCTTGGTTCTTTTTTCATCTTTATGGCAGAAAGGGCATTAAAAGTCTCTTTCCATTTTTGAACTAAAACCATGGGGATGTGGTCTACACTTAAATGTGGGTGGTGAAGGCTTCTGTTGAATTTTAACTAATTCACTCGTTGAAATATTTACCGAATTTCTGGTACATGAGTCTATCTCCAAAAATACCAGATAAATAAATAAATGGTTAAAAAAACAGGGCAAAGAAAATAGCATGCAAGGAATCTGGACGTCTCAGAAACATAAGAAGTAGCCTGATATTACAGCATGGAGGGCCTGGGAATACAAGGGAGGTGTCCACATTAATCTCCAGTAGCCCCGGTTTCTCTCACATGGCTGACAGAGAAGTCAAAGTGTACTGGCAATTAAAACAATACTAATAGTAACAAGAATCCAAGGGGGGAAATATGTAAAGCCTCCTAGCGGACAGAATGGGTGGAGATGGGATTCTGTGCAAGTGTGTCCAGGCTGTGCCTGTATTGCGGAGCCCCGCTAGTAGAGCAAAGAAGAGGAAAGGTGGCAAGATGAACGGCCCTGTGGGCATGGGTTGTCTAAAGGGGTCTCTGAGGGAGGTTGGAATATGAGTGTGAAAGAGATCATCCAACACAGTCAATGGTGAAAACGTTTTTCCAGTTGACAGCTCAGTCCTCTGGCCCCAGCCTAGACCGCTGTTAACTTCAAATGCTAAAAACAGGTGACTCAACTAAACATCCTGCTTGCACTTTTTAAAAGGGAATCCAGTGTCTCCCTGATTCTCCCAGCATCCACTGTCTTGCTGAAAGGCACATATGTTCTGACCTTAACCCTTGAGCCGAACTGAAAGGTGAAGGCTTTGTCTTTATGAGGATGCTGCTGGAGGCCCCACCTCCACCCCCCACCCCCTTGGCTGGCTTTTCGTTTCCTTCCTTCTACTACCAGAAAGCTCTTAAGGTCTTCAAGTCTTCTTTGCACAGATGTATATTAAACAAGATAACTTTATCTCTTTCTTACTGTTCTGGAATATGAAATCTGCCAGATGAAAACCACAGTGCCACAGCAGAGTCTAGTCGCCTTCTGGATGTTCCTCGCTACCTCTGCGAAGGGACAGAGTCCCCTTACCAGACAGGACAACTGCACCCAGCCATCAGAGTGGCCGACTTACTGCAGCACATTAACCTCATGAAGACATCAGACAGCTATGGGTTCAAAGAGGAATACGAGGTGAAAGCTTTAGTACTGTGTTGAATTTTATTTGTAACTGGATACGCAATGCCATGTGGCGTTTTCTTCTTCCCTTTGACATTTCACGAGTGGGTTACTCTACAACCTCTCTAGTCCAGCATTGAGCATGCCATCAAATGTATGTATGGAGAGGGGGTGAAATGAAAGAAAAGAGCACACCCCCGGACTGTATGTGAGGCTATGTTCATTGAAAGATTCTTGAGGGTGGGTTCAGTCATGTTTCAGTGAGTTACCACAAACACTTTGCTAGATCTTTCTACATTTCCCCCATCAAAAGTTACACACAGGATTCTCAGAGTCCCCTTGTAGTGTTAGGGATGCGATCACTGGTTGGCTTAAATTCCAAGTGTTTCTGTCTCCTTGCTTACAAATGCTTTAATGATAAAGATGATGTTACGTTAAATAAGCTGCTTGCCAGCTGATTCACTTAGTTTTGTGGACTGTTGGCTGAGGGCGGCAAGGAAAAAAAACTGAGCACCACACACCAAGTAAACAGCAACATCTCAACAACAAAATCAGATGTGGGAAATTTCTTCTCCCAGCATATTTCTCTTTCCCACTCGGACCAAAATATCAGGATTTATCTTAGAAAAGAAGTGACTTAAATCAAACATTCTAATAGACAGCAGAAAAAAAAAAGTTCCCTTTACCTTTTCACATGCTTTGAAATTTCAACATGGGCACTGAAGCTAATTTATACTCCTGCACACAGCATGGTATGTGCATACACAGAAACACACACACACACACACACACACACACACACACACACACGCACGCACGCACACACACAGTGGAAGATGCCAAGCATATTTCATTTCAAAGAACAACCAAAATACATTCAACTTCCTGGGAAGACTTTTAAGTTTTGCATTCTATATGCGGACCACTTGTATACCTTATTTGGGCTGAGAAAAATTATCTTGAAATGCTGAATGTTGGCTTGAGATATGTGCTGAGATGCCCAAAATAAGAGCAAGGAATTAGAATATCCTGCCAGAGCTGGTTCTGTCTGTTCATTTCATGTATGTTCCTGTGTACTCTGTTTCAAAGAGCATTGCCTCTTTGAAGACCCTACTTCCTGTGTTGAGCAAAGTTTAAGTTTTTCTACAGAAAAAAAGAGATCTCTACCCATATTTTAAATTTCTTATGATTAAGCCACCGTTGAACCCATCTGTCTATAGGTGCTTGGAGAGCAGGGATCTTTATAAGTCTGTCCCCTGAAGGAAAGACCCAGTCTTCATGACCTTCAAAGAGAAAAAAGAGGACAGATCGTACATGAGTAAAGAATTATGGGAGCAAAGTGATTTTTTTTCTTGTTATAAGTGCTGATGAGCACACATTTGAAAGGATAGCCATCATTAAAAGTAGTTTTGCAAGTTTGGGTGTATTGTTATTTAGAATGTTTTGAAAAAGAATGATACTTCTTCTACTTGTAACTCACAAAATTATAGCTATCTTAAAATTGAAAGATTTTCAAGATTCTATGTTTCTCTAAAGTTATTGCTAGTCTTTCACATAAGTTCCACCAATCTAACATGAACAGACTTGCATCCCACAAACCAAGCTTGAGGACTGAGAAGGAAATGTACTTACTACTGTAGGCAGCCCAGCCCACCACCACCAATGTGGCTTTTACTGTTTTTAATTTTAGAGCAGATAAACCTGTTGTGAAAAACAGAATTACATTAAGTCTGCTTGTTAACTTTTTTTTCTCCCAGAGCTTCTTTGAAGGTCAATCAGCGTCTTGGGACGTAGCTAAAAAAGATCAAAACAGAGCAAAAAACCGATATGGAAACATTATCGCATGTAAGTTCCCTCAGAACTCTTGATATGTGTAAACATTACATGTATGGAGATGGACAGTGAGTTGCAACTTTTATGGTTTTGAATTTAGAGAATCCAAGGGGGGGGGACATGCTTGTCTGTTGTGACCTATAGAATATTAAAAACAATGTTAGCTTACTGAAATTGCCATCATCCTCACTCTCCACCCTGTGAGAAACTTGCTGTTTTAAGTTTGTTATAGAAATCCATGGGGGTTTGTTACCAAATGTCTAAGAATATTGGGATAGTGCCAAACTTTTTTTCACTTATGAATTGGCGGATTAGAGACAAGGTTGCTGAAGTGTTTGTTCCACATGCCCTTTACACCTTACCTGAAGGCAATAGCTGAAGTACGGTTACTGCAAGTCATTAGTCACTCTGAATTTCCATTCAGATGATGTCTTCATGAGGAGTACATGCAAAAAGCCAAGTCATCATCACCAGGGGCAACCTTGGGAGTACTGAGGAGAGCAGATGGTCTGACTTGTAATTACCTGCCAATTTCCTTCAGCCAGTCTACACTGAGTTGAAATCATTTTAAACTATCTAAAATACATTAAAATCTCACCTGTCTCTCAAGGGAGGAAGGATGAACAGGTTCAAAATTTACAGTTCTGTGGCTCAGCCTTCTGTAAAATCCAGAAGAAAGGGAACTCCCCCAGCTGAAAACATTCCTGAGAAACAAAATGAGAAGCCACACAAGTCCCATAGTCAAGTCTGAGGCTCAAATGAAGACCCCTTCAGACACTGTCATTCTGCCTATGAACTTCCTAATCTGAGAGACAAGCCATTGAGTCCATGTTCATAGTTGTAAATGGAATACGTAGTGAGCTCCCTATAGTTCTGCCAGTTCTCACAAATGACTGATTTGTTAATAATGCAGAGTGTTGTGAGTGTAGATAAAGACGAAATTTGTCCTTGAGCCTTTACCCCTGACGTTGTCTCAAAACAGATGAACTGGAATAGCTTGCATTTGATTATTTCAACCTTTCAGATGATCACTCCAGAGTCATTCTACAACCCGTGGAGGACGATCCTTCTTCAGATTACATTAACGCCAACTACATCGATGTAAGTGTCCTTCCAGGGCATTTCTATCATACGCCCACTATCTCGGCTCCCACCTGTGAACTCGATGCTTGTTATTGCCTATGACTTAATTGCTAGCTTTAAAGTAAAGAACCAACTGTACACTTTTCCTTGTTCTACATCCTAGTACTTACTGACGCTGTTGTGCTTTCTTTCTCACCTGACTTTGGTTTGGGCTGTAGATTTGGCTGTACAGGGATGTAAGTACCACTATATGTACATAACAGCACCCTATGATAAATATTTAATATAAATACCCTTAATCACAGTGACTACTAATGCTTAGTCTAGTTGTTTCTGCATGCATCTCCTAATTAGTCTCATACAGTATATTTGTGTTCCTTTTTATTTTTTTTGTAATTATTTTACGTGTGTAAAGAACTATTTGACCTCCTTCCCTTTTCCTGTGTAGCAAAACAGGGCTATTTTTTGGCTTCAACAGTTTATTATGCATTTGAATTTTCTTTGTTGATGATTTCTGTCTCTGGCTTTTATTCTTACCCTCCCCAAGCATATGTGAGAAGCTGGATAGTATGATGTGTATTAGTGGTTTTTTTGAAATTTCATTTTTTATATTGACTTTTGATATTAAAAGATAAGAATGGGGCCAGGGTTGTGACTCAGTTGGTAAAAATTCTTGTTGAGCATGCAGTCAATCCCAAATACTGCATAAACCAGGTATGGTGGCTCATGCCTGGAATTCCAGCCCTTGGGAGGTGGAGGCAGGAGGATCAGGAGTACACAGGCATCCTGAAGTACATAGAAAATTCAAGGCCAGCTTGGGCTAAATAAGACCCAATCTCAAAAACATAAAGAAATACAGTAGTAGGAAGACTATTTTGTGGTGTGTGATATTGGTTTGTAAAGTAATAAAATTCTTAGGGCAAAAATGATTTCCATATTATATTTGAAACATATATATCACACATATATGTATATCGAATCATACCACTAAAGTCTGTTTTCATTACATATTGCACTGTTAAATTTTGGTTATACATATGAACAGGGAAATTATTTAAGGGAAAGTAATTATCAAACAAAATAAAAAATGTGGCTAAGAAGCACCAAATTACCTTGTATGTAAGGTCTGGCTCTTGGCTGTATTACCTGGTTTAAAATTACACTAGAGGGTCTAGAGAGATGGATGCATTGGCACTTAAGAACACTTGTTGTTATTGCAGATAACCCAGCTATGATTCTCAGCAACCACAAGGAGTTCACAACTGTTCATGACTCCAGGTCTAGGGTATCTTATACCCTCTTCGGGATTCCTTGAAAACCAAGCACTCATGTGGTACACATGCATTCATTCAGGCAAACACTCACATAAATGAAACAACATAAACATGAATAATAAATCACCCTGGAGATCTTGGGAAGGCTATTTGCCTGTCTGTGTTTCGCTTTTCTCGTCTGCACACTGAGATCCTGATAGTTTTAGGCCCATCAATTTGTTTGAAAATGTAATGGAGTAATGCATGTAGAACATCTAGTACAGTGACTAACATGTGTCTAGCCCTTGCCAGACTTCAGCTATTCATAATTAAGAACCCAGGTTCTGAATGAATTGAATCACAGCATGCATATTTTTAAGTCAAAGTGTAATAGAGTATTACAGCATATACCCTCAGTGTTCATATAGAGATGCTGTATAAACCCCCACCTTTTTTAAATACTGTAAATAGGATATTTGTCACACTTGTGAACTTCATCTTTTACAGTTATTTTGATATTTATAACTAATTAATCTAATGTATTAAGAATAGTATATAAGTTTATTTGTTAATTTTTCATCATAATTTTATTTTCATAAAGCTTTTAAGTGTTGTCCGACTTTTAGTCATGGGAAACTAAAAAAGACATCAGAATTTCTCTTACAATTTTTTAACTGTTCTTAGCTATTTAGTTTAACCTGGGTTTTCTGCCATGACAGATATACACTGGAGCCTTAATGTAATACTATTATATGAACTTTATTCTAAATAAGGTTTGTTATACAACTGTTAAGATCCCAGAATATTTTAGCTAAATATAATACAATCTTATAATTTCCTTTTCTTGTTTGTATATTATACACAAAATACACCTACAGTTGGTAGATCTCATTTAAAACAGCATGAAATGCTTATGAAACTTTGAAACCCATTTCCATGAAACATTATGCTGTATTGGCTTACTAAGAAATCAAAATCAGCTGGATGTGATGATGCAAGCCTTTAATCCCAGCACCTAGTAGTCTGAGACAGGTGGATTTTTGTGAGTTTGAGGCTAGCTTGCTATATAGCGAGTTCCAGGCCAGCCAGGGTTAGTGAGAACCTGTCTCAAAAAAATAATAATAATAATTTTCATTTTCAGTATTTACAACACTATGATGCACACTGTGTTCTATCTTAGGTCAGAGACTCCCTTCCACATTCCACATGCACTGTGTATGTACTGAGCTGCCCATACCAAATATGGACACATCTTAACAGATTCTTCCTAAATCCTTTGGTAAAAGCAAACAAATTTACAACTTAACCCTCTCATGCCATCAATCTTTTTTCAACACATCTGTGGCAAGATGACCCATTGAGAGCAACTAGCAAACAAATCGTTCTTTACCAGGAAGAATTCACTGAAACAATATTAAATGATTGTGCACAGAGTGTGTGCACTGAAAAGTAAGCCCTGAAATCTTTGTTCAAGAAAAAGCGCAATTTTAAAAACTTTCTTCCCTATATATGTGTGTGTGTACTTAAGTTATGTGTGTGTAAATTGCATTATCAGCACACACAAAATAGTGCCTACGGATTCCTGAACATGTTACAGAAGAGAAATAGTACCAAAAAGAATAAGAATTAATTTCGGCAGGACTTTGATTTGAGCACACATGCATTGTCCAGCTCTAACATTGGAATGTTCTGTTTCTTTTCTTTTCTTTCTTTTTTTTTTCCTGGTTCTAATATGTCCTTGTCCATTTGTAATGCGGTGTGTGTTGTACTTTTGGATGCTACAATAAGAATTGATGTTTTTGAAGAGAATCTTCCCAGGAATGAGTGATTTAAAATTTACATGAAGGCATAAACATTTTAGTGAAACTGAACTCAATCTCTGAGGTTATTCTGCAACAAACAAAATTCAATTATATGATTTAAATTCTAATCAGAGCCTTTAATATAATTAAGCTTTGTCTTCTGTTCCCTTTTACATAACGTAGGTTTGAGAAGTGGACTCTGTGTTCACTACTCAGTCTGGTCTTTTTTATTACAATCTGATCTTGGGAAGTGGTTATCTTCCCCTTTTTATGCCTTCATTTATTTATTTCAGATACCTATGTAAAATGATAACCAATTTGCTTCCCTACTTTAGGGCTACCAGAGACCAAGCCACTACATTGCAACTCAAGGTAAAACTTTGCCTTTTGAATACTATATTTATACTTACTTATATTAAATGTTATGTTTAACTTTATTATTATCCAGTAGGAAATTTTATTTTGTAGTTTTATCTTTAAAAAAAAGAATCACTTGACTCTTCCTAATTTGTTTCGTGTAAATACTTGTCCAGAACTTAGAAAAACTTAATCTTGATTCTTTTTTGAATTATAATCCTGATTGTTTCTGGGATTCGAACTTTGATGATCAAATATCCCAATGCACTGGTCAATAGGGTTGGAAAGAGGAACTACTTATTTTTGATGAACATGAAGTGAGTACTCTCCCTGCCTTGGGTGACTGACATCTTGCAGCCAACTTTGTCAGCGATAAGACACAAGACCAAAAGTTATGATGAGATATACTGTCATCTGGCAATTTTTGACAAATCAAGACTGAAACAAAACATAGACCTAAGGGAATGTAGTAAAGTCTATTCCTTATGGAAAATCAAAACAAACTAGGTTGATTGGATCATGGTGCACCAGGAAATGAATGTATCTAAACAAGCAAACAAATTTGTAATCTTTTCAAAATGTCCCCTAGCCATCCAGAGAGGAGCATGCATGACAAAAAACGTTTTCTCTTTTACCTGGTTTTTATTGTGTTTTTCTTTGCTTTGCTATTCTCTTCCTTCTGCACTGTGGACAGAACCCAGGGCCTTGTGCCTGATAGGCAAATGCTACCAGGGAGTTAACTCTGTCTCCTGACATTTGCTCTTTTAGCAGAGGTCAATTTGTCTGGATTTTCCCTTTTGTTTTAGTAATTGAGTTTAATTGGATATTCTTTATAGTTAGAAATATGCACTTTATGTGGAACCATACACCAGTTTTGTGGTTCTGAGTGACTGATAGCCCGGCACATGCCTTTACAGTTAGATAATCATGTAGAATAATAGTAATAATAATAATAGGATATAAGGATATGTCATTTACTTTAACTCATGCACTATTCATAAATGATGGACATTTATTTAATTGGCAATGTCTGCTGCTCCTCTGACAAGTCTGCAGAGAATTCTCTTTCCACATATATGTACAGGTACAAAGGAGTGCCACGGTGACAGTGATGAACACCTTAGAAAGTAGTAGTACCTTCCTACAGATTGCTAAGTATAGGAGACAAATTGAAGAAAAAAATCTATACATGCCTTTGATGTTTCGCGTAGTATAGTAGTATATATTCCGATATGAACTGAAATTAAGTGGTTCTAGTGGTAATCTGAATTAGACTTTTATCTTTTATAGCTTATCTCATGTACACTACCTTTTATGTTGTCTTAACTTTTTATTAACTGTAAAATGTCTCTGATAACACAATATGAAAAATCATTTCTTTATAGGCCCAGTTCATGAGACCGTGTATGACTTCTGGAGGATGGTGTGGCAAGAACAGTCTGCCTGTATCGTGATGGTAACTAATTTAGTGGAGGTTGGCCGGGTAAGAGAAAATTGTATTTATTATTTTTTACATATATGAATATTCTTGAAAAGCAACTCACTTAGAGAATATCATCCACTAGTTTAAGAATATTTCATACGACAGTCCACACCCATCTGAAGAACAGATTGGTGACTACCCCAATTGGTGTAAGAGAGCCTTCATCCAGTAACTGGTGCAGAGACCCATACACAGCCAAACATTGGGCTGATCTCAGGGAATCCTGCTGAAGAGAGGGAGGAAGGATTGTAGGAGCCAGGGACATCAAGGACATCACAAAGGAACCCACAAAAGCAAAAATGTGGACTCATAGGAGTTCATAGAGTCTTGACCAACAGCCAGAGATCCTGCATAGTACTGACCTAGGCACTCTATGTATGTGTGGCAGTCGTGTAGCTTGGTCTACTTGTGGGACCCCCAAAGCAGTAATGCTTTGGCAGGGTTTGGGGAACCTATTCCTCATACTGGATTGCCTTGCCCAGCCACAATACAAGGGGAGGAGCTTAGTCCTACCTCAACTTGATATGCCATGCTTTGTTGATAGCCATGGGAGGCCTGCCCCTTTCTGAACAGAAACAGAGAAGGAGTGGATTGGGCGAAGGGGATTGAGGGGAGATGGGAGGAAAGAAGGGAGGGAAAACTGAGGTCAGGATGTAAAAATAAATGAGTAAACTGAAGTAATAAAAAAAGAATATTTCATACACAGAACATTTCAATTGAATTCTCCTAAGTGAACTTCAATGAATGAGAAATATTTGATTTCTCATTGAGTAATAAGATAATCTTTAATTTTTAAAATAATTTTTTTGGGAACTTTATTCATGGCCACTCCCCTGCCTCCTCCAACTCCTTTCTTACATCCTGTCCCCAAATTCACAATCTCTTCTTTATTTATTACTGTTACATGTTTGTACAACCTGCAGTATCTATGCAGCATTGCTCGTGTGTGTGTGTGTGTGTGTGTGTGTGTGTGTGTGTGTGTGTGTGTAGAGAAGACCACTTGGGATTGAACCACTTATAAAGGAATGCCTGGAGGAAATGTTAGAAGCTTAAATTTGTACTGAGATATAACTTAGCTATTAGACATAAAAGTCTTTGGAAGTGCACAGTCTGTTTATTGTGTGACATTCTCTCACTGTATTTGAACTGTGGACTAAATTCATCATTGGAATCAAGTCGTCTTGACTACTGTGTATGTTTTTAGATAAACTGTACCTATGCATTCTTTCCATCATTAGGTTAAATGCTATAAATATTGGCCTGATGACACTGAGGTGTATGGTGACTTCAAAGTGACCTGTGTAGAAATGGAACCTCTTGCTGAATACGTAGTTAGGACATTCACCTTGGAAAGGGTAAGCACTAAAAACTTCTATTGAAAATATGAATATTGCAATTTTTTCAAAACCACTGCTGGGTTTTGTTTTAATTATTAAGAAATCCATCCATTAATCTACAAATTCATTTGGATTTTTTTGTTGTTGTTTTGTTTTGGTTTTGTGTTTGTTTTTTCGGAGGGGGTATTGTTTTTTGGATTTTTTTGTTTTCTGTTTGTTTGTTTTTTATTCTTTTTCATAACAGGGTCTCACTACGTAGCTCTGCCTATCCTGGAACTCACTATATAGACCAGGCTGGCCTCAAACTCACAGAGATTTGCCTGCCTTTGCCGCCCAAGTGCTAAGAGTGAAAGCATGTGCCACCCAACCCAGCAATCTACAAATTCTTATTTGAGAGCTAAGCCTTGTGTCATGTATTAAAATCCCTAGTCTTGTGTCCTCACCTAAAGGGGACCGGGGCAGATAACAACTGTAAAGAGAGACTGTTGTGTAGCTGCAGAGCACTGTGATAGAACAGCCTTTGGAAATTGAAATAGGAAGTATTACTGAGGTAGAAGAGGAAACGTTTGACAAAATTAAAAGGGTTATGGGGAAGAACAAATTTAAAATGGGTATGCAGACCTGACGGAAGTGAATGTGTGAGATTACGTCAGGGGAACGTGCTCCTGAAAGGGCTGAGTCACATCATAGCTCCTAAGCCTTAAGTTTTCCTGTTCTGAGAAGAGACTCATGTTTCAGATGTCAGAGATAGGTAAGTCAAGGGAAAGGAAATATGCAGGACAAAAGAATCACAGAGCCAGACATTGGGGCCAGGTTGGCCATCCCAGTGATGTTAGTTTGTGAGTTAGGTGGCCATTGGAGGGCTTTGAAGCTGAGAATACCTCGTCAATGTTTTGTTTTGTTTTCATTAATTAAATATTTTCTTGATATTTTCATAGTATAAAATACATTCTAAGTATTCTCACCTCCCACCTCTGTCAACCCTATCTCCTTTTCCAAAACTCATGTTTATTTGTGTTGTGACCCACTGAGTTAATTTAAGGCAAAGAACTAAGGAAGCAAGAGGGAACATACTCTTCAAAGATGGGCCTTAGGCACAGAACCATGGATGCTGCAGAAGTGCTTAATGGATAATAGAACACACAAACGTAAACAATGGTGTACACAAATCTATGAATATCAGTAACATCAACCGATAGTGTTAATGCAAATGAAAACACTAGACTCTGAAGACAGGCAGCTACTAAAACGCCTATGAAGAATGGTCAATGAATATGGATAAACCATTTTGTACTTGCAAATGAGCAAGAGTTTTTAAAAAGAATAATAATCCTCATTGATTGTGTGTGATCACTTAGATACTGCGTTTGTTAATGATCAGAGTTCAAGTACTTTAAGTCTCTAAAAATCAGTGTAGCAGTTGATCTGTAGAATTTTTTTAAACATTTTAGGCATTTGATGCATTTACCCATCATAAGTCTGTCCTTAGGAATTTATTTATATGTAATAACTTCATCTGTATTATTGTAAAATTCTAGATTAAACTATAAACCTGAAGTAGTAGAGAAATAGTCAAATCATCAAACACACAAAATATTACAAAATTAGAAACCAGAAAAAATACCTATAGCATAAAGGCAAATTTTAGATTAAAGAGGAACACCAACCAGGAAAAATACATTTAAAGCCTGGTAGCTTAAAAGAATCAATAAAACATCTAAATCTCTAATTCTAAATGAGGGACAGTGAAAATTTTCAAATATTGTATAAAGTACACCAGATTATAAAACATGGGGAATAGGTTACTATAATTACATTTACTATTAGAAAAGTTACTTTAAAAATCATGCATAAACTTGGACATACAGACATGAATTTTGGTCCAGACCCACCAATTGTCCAGCAAATTTTATTTCTCAAAAACTGGCTGAAAGATAAGGGTGAACAGATGGTGGGGGAAAGAAAAAGAATAATTGTTAAATTTACCATTGAAATGGAACTATGGGTTTGTAGTTGAGATTTTTTTTCTTTCATCCTTTTGAATAATGTACTTGTCAATCCTTTTCCAGTCAGAGAAGATGATTAAAAATCAACAAAATATATTTGATTAATATCAGCTGTCATAAAATAAGATGTGAATGATCAGACAACTGTGTCCCAGACTTTGGAATATGTGAGGTCACTGTCATCACACAGGCTTAACCCAGTTCTAAACAGCATGCCACTAGAGTCGTGGAACTTTTTTCTTTCTGTTATGTGTAATGTAAAGCAGGTTTTGGAAGTAGAGCACATGTTTGGTCATTAGTCAGAAATTCCATTTATTTGTTTTTATTTGTTTGTTTCTTTGTTTATTGTACAGTGCTTGGGATTGAACCCATGCCTTGTGCGTGCTAAGCAAGTACTCTTCCACTGAGCTACATCCCAGCTACAAAGGAAATTTTACATAAAAGATTCCTGATGGGATGTTTGCTGTCAGATAGGGAAAATTAGTCTTTAAAAGGCAGTCTTCTGCCATGTCACAGGAGAAGAGAGCGCACGCAGCCCATGCCACCACTGTGGCAAGGTAGTTTAATGTAGAGGGTGTGGAAAGTAGCAGAAAAAGAAGGTGATTTTCCCGTTTTTTGTGATTTCAGGATGACTTTTGTCATGGGACTGTTAAGGGTTTTTTTGTAGATCCCTCCTTCATGTAGCATAGTGTGCTAGGAATTAATGTTGAAAAGAATTATAAGGCCTGATCCGTAGCTCCCGAGGTTTTGATCACACTGGTTTCTGTAAGACAGACTATGAAGATAAACTGCCATTCTCAAATTGATTTATTTAGTTCATAAATTTTTGCTTTTTCTGATTGAACAAGTAAGATTAATATCTTCACTGGTAGCTCACAGTAAAGTTAGATTGATATAGATTTTTTTGTGTAGGAATCCAGATCCTTAAAAATAAATTTTTCAGTATTATATTTACAGTTTCGATGCTTCCTCCAACCTCAGGTTTCTCTTATGAAACGGGAGAGGGTTTTGTAGCAACCTTTATAAGGTTTTCTTCGATTAACCTGAAAGGAGAGAGAAATAACAGAGGATGCTTCACTTCTTTTATTGTGTTGTTACTATAGATAATACTTGGTGAGCCAAATTATTTCACAGAGCTGAGAAAAAAATCATTTACCCAGAGAACGGTTTAGCTGTCTGTGTATTTTCACAAACCAATCTAGTGTAGCACTGTCCTGGAAAATCCCGACATACTATGCTTCAAAACCATTTTCAACATGGATAAGCAAGGTATTGAAATCGCCGCTTGAGAACTCGGTGCACTAGGTCAGGAGGGCTTTTCCACTTCTCCCTTGTCCCCCCAATAATTTCATGTGGTGTCACTCCCAGTAAGAGGCAAGCTGTCAAGGCAAATAAAAATTTACCCAGAAAAGCGAACAAAACGAAGTGTCTTTGCGGGCAGTTCTCTGGCGATAAAGATTCAGTTCCCAAGCCATGTTAGACCAGTATCCTTTAAAAAAAGAAGAAGAAAACTTTACTAAATATTGTTTTCATGGTCACTCACATTTAGTACCCATAAGTGTATTTAATGACTCTCTATGGATGCTTTCTAAAGCACCCTTTTCTGTCTTTGCACAGAGGGGCTATAACGAAATCCGTGAAGTCAAACAGTTCCACTTCACTGGCTGGCCTGACCATGGTGTTCCGTACCACGCCACAGGGCTTCTCTCCTTTATCAGGAGAGTCAAGCTGTCCAACCCTCCTAGTGCTGGGCCCATCGTCGTGCACTGCAGGTGAGTGATGCTCTCAGCTTCAAATGAGCATCCAGACCGGGCTCGTCAGCATGACAGCTAAGTGTCACTTACGAGGTTCCTGTTTGCCTGTACTACACATAATGTGAAGCAGAAATAAAAATTGGCCTCGTGTGGGACACAAGGTAGGAGCTTACAGAGTACACACGGTCATCCTGGTTTGTAGTGTTACTCTCAGGTACAAGTGTGTAAAGCGCCTCTTAGTGGCAACACCTGTGTTGGCCCGTTTTTTCACGTTTGACGATCCCATAATGTGTAGAATGGTAAGTTAAAAATAGAGATTTTTTTTTTTCCCCCAATCCACTTAATTCCCACTAGAATCCCAGCTTTTAAAGCTGAGTTTGAGATTACTAAATGGCCTAAATTACAAGAATTGGGGCTATAAAACAGGTGCGTACCTTTTTCTTTTTCAAAACACTATCCATCAGAGGACCTTAAAAACCGCATAGCTGAGATTCAGCGGATATATGCCAAAAACACGAACATTAAATCCAGATTTCTTCTGATTAAAAACTTCTTTGATGGGGGGGAAAAAAAGAGCAATCTGAGACACTGAAAGCAAACTGCACAGCTCATTTTGGGATAGGGCCAGAAAAATAAGCGGAGATTCTGCAGAGCTGTTCTGAAGGCTGTACACCATTCTCAAATAGTACTCCTTCCAAACGACTGTGTACATTGAACTTCAGTGTCCTTTTTTTTTTTCTTTCTGTAAAATCCAACCACTTCAGAATTTCAATGACCTTGAAAAAAAAAAAAAACAAAAAAAAAAAACAAAGGTAAGGGACACATCTCATAAGGATCAGACGTGGGACATATCCTGAAAGGAAAAAAAAAGTGTCCTTTCAGTCCTCAAGAAATCTGATGTCCTCTCTTCAATTATTTTCCTGTCACAGATACTGGAAACAGTGATTGAGAAAGTTGGGGGGAAGTAGCGATCCCTGACGTATTTTTGGCTAACACATAAAAGAACAGCAAGTGTAAGACCAGATGACCATACTTGACTAACAAAGGAATAATCCCATTAGCCCAGCTAAACGTTTAGCAAATGAGATAAGTAGGTTTCGAATTCAGGGACTTCTTGACTCATCGTGGGGTTTTGTGTTCTCACGAGTTGCTTGCTTCAAGAGGGCTCTGGAATCCCTTGGTGCCCAGAAACAGGATGTGCCATTTCCCTTCACATACTGTCATCTCTGCTTGTCTAGAAAAGAAGAAACTGGCTAGATAGTGAATCCCGCACCTCTCGCCACACCGCCCTTCACTGGCCCTCAATGGCGTTGTCTATTTGATTGCCTCTAAATGTTCCAAAGGGTGAAATAATCGAGGCGTAGTAGGATCCTGCTTTGTAAATGAAACATAGAAGAGCGGCCATCAGGCTCGAGAGTTGGCTCAATGGTTACGAACACTGGCTGCTCTTGCCGAGGACTCAGGTTCAATTCTCAGAACTCACCTGGCAGCTCACAACGGTGTGGATCTCCAGCCCCAGGAATCCAGTGCCCTCTTCTGATGTCCACAGGCACCAGGCACACACATGGTAAACATACATACATACAGGCAAAACATCCATCCAGTGAAAATACTAAAGTACGTCTGGAGAATACATTTTGAAAGGGTAGCTATCACTGTGACCTAAGAGAGATCACACTCTATTTCACAGGGCAATTTTAGCTTCCCTTCGGATGCATTAAATAGTCTTTCCCTTTGGGGCTCTTCCTCTCTTATAGTATCACTCTCTTCTCCAACCATTGCCTTTGACATTTCCTGTGAACTATGGCTCTTCTCATCTCCCATCTGAAGCCTTTGGGATCAGTGGCCTTGGTGTTTACATGAGTCTTGCTGAGACAGCAAGTCCTCCTGCTGTTGGACAGCATACTACAGGAGCATGAAGGAAATTGGATGTAGAGTTAAATTCCGTAGCTTGATTCCAATACGGTTTCAGTCCCAGGAGTGTGAAATGATAAAATGATATAAAATTATAACATTTAAATCCACATGAAATGAAGGCAGTGTGATAGAGGTTTGGAACTTTAACAACATGTAGACATTATGTTCAGTGTGGAAATAATTTGCAACTCTTGTTCCGATCTAAGTACACCACACCAAATCAGACACTCCATATACAGTTAGTTGTGCATTAGTATGTTTTTGTGTGGCATATAAAATTATGTGTTTGCATTTTGTTAAGTCAATTTGACTTCATGTAGCTTCAAAGTCGAATAGAGATTGAAGCTTACAAAGAGAAACATGCTTCTCATACTTGTTTCAATTTCTTAGTGCTGGTGCTGGACGCACAGGCTGCTACATTGTGATTGACATCATGCTGGACATGGCTGAAAGAGAGGGTGTGGTGGACATCTACAACTGTGTCAAAGCCTTACGATCACGCCGCATCAATATGGTTCAGACAGAGGTAGATTTGCTGCCCTTAATCAATTTTTTTTCCTTTGGTTTTCACCTTTTACCAAATGCAATTTACCATATTTTTTAAGTATATGATCAATATTAACTCATCAAATTATATAGAGTAACTGGTATCTTAATTAATAGTTCCTTTTTTGCATATTCTCTAGCTCCTCTAAACTAAACATTACTAACCTCGTATGAAATTGTCTGCTTTCTTTCTTTTGATAGGAGCAGTACATTTTTATTCATGATGCCATTTTAGAAGCTTGCTTATGTGGAGAGACTGCCATCCCTGTCTGTGAATTTAAAGCCGCATATTTTGATATGATTAGAATAGACTCTCAAACGAACTCCTCCCATCTCAAAGATGAATTTCAGGTATTGACTGTTTCTAAGGTTTCTATTAAAACTTTTCCAATTTGTCCTGGGCACTAATAACTCTTTTAGAAAAGGTCTTTCAAGTCAAATGTATAACCTTTGACCCTTCTGCAACTATGACATTTGTGTCTTTCATTGTGTAAATTATGGATTCATTTTTTATTAATGCACTGATATCTGCTATATCCTGAAGGGCAAATGAGTTCATATTCTGAAAAGAGTATGAGAAAAAAGATATGATAGCAGTCAAATCTGGTTATGATTTTTATGTTTATAACTTTTTTTTCCACCATAGTGCCTTACTATTTTGGCCTTCAATGGCATGCGCAATGTGAGATCAGCATATTAATAATAATAATAGCTGAGATTTGTACTAAACCTTGTCTTAGCTCCAATGTGTTCACTGCCTTTATACACCCTTCAATATGAAAAAAAAATGAGTTCACACATGGTTCTGGAAACTGCTCCTTAGATTCTGGGTGTAGTGTTCTAACGTGACAAAATGACATTGCAAATGGTAGCTTCCCATTTGAAGGTCATCATTACTGTTGTGGATCACCCTTGTGTTTTCCTTGACTGGGCAGTGTGTTTTGTAGAGCACTGTGTTGTTTAGCTCTTCTTTCCTATTGAGAAGAGACACGTGACTAAAATGTGTCTTGTGGCTGCCTCAATTAACAGGCTTCATTAGCTTAACTAAAAAGTCTGTCGGCCTATCACAGAGGCAACTCCCATTGCCTGCCACAAACCCTTCACCTTCTACTTGGCTTCCCGAATTCTTGACGGACCTGTGTTATGCTATTAAATGGGTCGCTGTCTTTTAACCTGGATTCTCTTTTCTGTTTAGACTCTGAATTCGGTCACCCCTCGACTCCAAGCTGAGGACTGTAGCATAGCATGCCTGCCAAGGAACCATGACAAGAACCGTTTCATGGACATGCTCCCACCTGACAGATGTCTGCCTTTTTTAATTACAATTGATGGGGAGAGCAGTAACTACATCAATGCTGCTCTTATGGATGTAAGAGACTGACTCTTTGTTAGTGTAAAATGCCCTGAAAAACCACATAACTCAACTGAACACTGACTACTTTTCTTTTCTTGGAATTACAAAATGGACTAGAATGGAAAACTGGAAACTGTCAGTGAATTACCAATTGTTCTGAAAGGATTTTAGATTGCACCTCCAGAGATTCTTAGCAACTCTAATCTTTATAGGTTTATTGTAGACTTGAAGTTTGGTAGTTGTATTATCCTATAGAAAAATCTCACAAGTTATATTTTTCATCTTATTTTGAGACGAAAGATTCACAGCTTACCTTTTTTGAATAGTAGGAATACATTTTAAAATCAAAGAAGAATGCTGTATCCTACCGAAGTGTAGGGTTTTAATTTGAAAATATTTCCCTATGATGCTCAGTGTTCCAGTAATTTAAAGGTCATTAGTTTTCTTTAGTATTAGCTAGCTGGGACTATTTAGAAATAACTCGGGAAGACATGAACAGAATCCGTCTTCAGGAAAGAACTCTTTTGACCTGTCCCTTCGCTCATCACTGGCAGGTGCCCCCGCACATACTCTGTGTCAGCTGCCCATAAACAGAAGAGGGAAGGGGACTGGAAATTATGTCATCAGCCATCTTGTTTTGTTTTCTTGGGAAGAAGCAAGGAAGCTGATAAGCTTCACCATCCTTAAGACAATTTATCACCTTTATTTCTTTTTCAATTTACCTATGAAACTATAGCAATGAAAATATAGGGGTCTTTTCCCTCCCTAACTATTACAAGGTTTTCTAAGTTGCTACCCCTACTTCTTTAAAAGACAGGGTCTCACATAAACCGAGCTGACCTCTAATGTTCTGTCATTCTGTATAATGGAGGATGGCCTTGAACTCCTGATCTTCCAGCCTCCACCCCTGCAGTGCTAGGATAATAAGCGTGTGCCACCCAACTACCTGTTGGGCTTCCTAAACTTCATTTCAGTGAATATGTAGCCAAACATGGAATAGAGAATGCGGAAAGTCCTACAGTGTCCCGCAAAGACTACCTTGTACATTGTCGTTGCTCTTTTTTTATTTTTCTGCTACAGAGGAGAATAATGCAGGAGCAAGCTCTCACTAAAGGTTACCCCATCCTTGATGTGCCCAGAGTCTTACCAGTATAGCTTTAAATCATTACATTAAAAAAAAATGTGTTTTAGTATAGATCATGACTGACAAATTGCCCAGACCAGATAAACATGGCTTTTACAACCACGGAAAGTGGATTGTCTGATAAAGGACATGTTCATGATCTCTGCACAGCATCACAACAGTAAGATTTTGAGGTACTTGTGATTTTTTTCTTATTGGAGAAGAGAAGAATCTTCCAGCCTAATTTATACACATGTAGAAATTACATGTGTGTGCACAGAGCAGAGATGCTTTGCTTATTTTGTTTTGAGCCTTTCAGAGACTCATTACCTTTTGGAAATTGAACCCACCCAACAGGTACCTCATGAAGGGTCTGTACCTGAGGAAGATCATCCATCTCTTCCTCTGTGTTTGTCCTGTATTAACATTCCTCCATGAAATAAAACTGGGACTCCAGTGCTTTAGTGGTACCAAACTCTGTGTCATTTACTCATTCCTGGTTCCAGTACATCCCAGTGGTCCCGTGGCCTAGGCGGCACTGTGGCTCCATTTCTATTGAAAGTTACTGCCACCTACTTGGTCCTGCAATGGAGTACATTGAGTCTGTTTGTACAACCGATGGGGCATTGTATTTATTCTTTGTGAATGTCATAAATGTGTCCAGTCTCTTTTGCATTTTAAGTTCTTCTATTTCTCAACTATCCTGTCTCTCCACAGAGCTACAGGCAACCAGCAGCCTTCATCGTCACCCAGTACCCGCTGCCAAACACTGTGAAAGATTTCTGGAGATTAGTGTATGATTATGGCTGTACCTCCATTGTGATGTTAAATGAAGTGGACTTGTCCCAGGTGGGTGGGCGTGGGTTGATTCTGTGCTTCTGAGTACATCCTAACAGAATAGTAACAAATTCCATTTTCAACTTTAGAGGACTTTAAAACAAAACCAAACCTCTCTTCTTTCTTTTTTAAACATTAATCATCTAGGGCTGTCCTCAGTACTGGCCAGAAGAAGGGATGCTGCGATATGGCCCTATCCAAGTGGAGTGTATGTCTTGTTCAATGGACTGTGATGTGATCAATCGGATTTTTAGGATATGCAACCTAACTAGAGTAAGTCTTTCTTGGGGCATTCTCACTGACCTAATTCAGAGCAAGTAGATAGTGATCCTGATGGGACCTAATTCAATCCAGACAACAGGGGGAGAAGAATTAATAAGCACCACATGATCTAGCCCAGAGCCACTAATCACCTTATGTCTTAGTTCCAGGACAAAGGTATTCCAGACACAGGAAATTTGAAGTGCTGGAAGCTAGGTTCTCCAGTCGATGAGGACAGTAGCATGTTCCATCTGGAAAGCCAAATCCAGATGCAGTCTCTCAATCAGTTTTCATAGTCTGGGCCTGGCCCCAGAGCACATGTGGACTTCTGTAAAGGATGATGGCACACTTTATTAATATTGACATCCAGCCTAGAGAAAAAAAAGCATACCGGTGAAAAGGAAGAATAATCATGATAACAACAGAGGGTACAACCGGCCAGCCATCACAGGAGACCTCCATGTCACTATTTCAGGACCTGTGTGCAATGGGAAAGCCAAGCCTGAGGGAGAAGTCAGCTACGGCTATTGCTAAGTCTCTTCCCGCCCTTCACCTCCTTGTTCTGACTTCCGCTGCGCTGAACACTGCAACATCTGGTTCTGCCCAGCTGTGAAGGAGGAATCGGTGTTGCCACCGCTGTGCCTTTTGCCAGCAGCTGAGTAGCACTTGTGTCCCACAGGGTTTTTTTTTTTCCCTGATAAGTCATGGGTTTTGTACAATAGTAATGCTGAAGGCCTTTCCTTGAAAAACAGCCAACAAAAAAACTAATACAACCATTTAGCTTTTAACAAGGTAGCAGAATTTTAAAATAGTAACCCCCATGACACAGCACTTTGAAGAGAAGGTTGCCCTGTTTTTAAAGTCATCAGTTCTGTTTAAGTCTATGATTTTAAGCGTGTGATCAGGACTGTCTTGTTTCTTATATCAAAATGACTATATGTGTGTCTTGTTCATTAGCCTGTATGTATATAACTAGGAACAGGGGGTAAACTCATAACCAATTCTATCACTCATTGCAGTGGAGAAAAAAAGGAATAAATTCAGTCGTGTCATAATATTCATGCATATCTTAGACTTTAATTTAAATGGAATCTCATTATGTCTGCACATCTGCTTCAATATCTTTCTAGTAATAATTTAACTAAATAACTGTAGATGCTCAACTACGGAAACAAACTCATCTGTGAGTTGAGCTCTCTCTATGGAAAGTATTCTAGGACAAGATTTGAAATCTGCGTTTCATTTTTTTTTTCAGAATATATATTGGTTTGGTTGTCTCCCTGCATAGACTATGTTCTGGTGCTGATTCATACCTGATGTTTTAATTCTAGGTATCATTATTTCATACTGCTCACTTCGTTGTGAGTTTAGTATGCAAGTGGGATATGAGAGTGGGTAGGGCCTCTGCCCTATCAAGAGGTGCATGAGCCTCTCCATGTGAAACTTAAAATCTGATACCCTGTGATACAACTCATTCAGTATACCACATAGTCTTCTCTGTATTTCCTACTTGGGATTCTAGGTTTCTCTTTCTTCCAACAGCATTGCTGTTTTGAAAGTACATACTCTAAGGTGGAAGGAGAGAGTTCCTTGTCTTTAAGGAATCTATACATTATCTGAGAAGGCTACCATCAATCACACAACTAATCGTGCAAATATCTAGTCACTGACATGATGTACATGTGTCCGAAGAGAAGTGCAGGTTATAAAGTGTTTAACTGGACAGTCAGACACAGCTAAGTGACCAGAGAAACCTTCTCTGAAGATAAGGGTATTTAAGCCAAAATTTGAGGAATTAGTAAGTATTATTTGAGGATGAGATAGCCAGAGACAGAGAGCTTCCCCAGGATACTTCGGTTCTGTGCCAGCACAGGAAAGTCCCCAGGCAGACCTGGATCAAATTAGCTATTCTACTTGATAGTGAGAAGAACACTATAGTAAGACGTTTTCAAAACAAACAGGGACATCCTCTTCAAAGTCCCCATGGCAAGAAGTAAAGTGGCCAGTAAGCTAGAGGAAGGTGAGTGTCTCCCACCTCACTGCTCCATTAGAGGGAAAAGAGGTTTGAAGGCAAGGCAAACCAGATCATAAAAGGAGTTTTGGGTCGCAGCAGATATGGCTAAAAACATTAGGAAGCCATTAGATCTAAGAACGACAAGATCGTTTTTAAACTTCAGCAAAATCACAATGCCTATAGTAAGAGTGGATGGAAGGGAGGTAGACGCGCATTAAAGGAAATCACCAGGAAGTAGTTGTCACAACTTGTGTAGGTTGTGGCCAAGAGACAATGAATTGTAAAGGCTTTGGAAAGTTGGACAGTGGGACGTGAGTGTGAGGTTCGGGGTGTGAGGAAGAGGCAGCGTCTTAGTTATTTTCCTTTTTTTCTATGACAGAATAACAAGAAGCAAATTGGGTGAGATACATTTGTTTTAGCTGATAGTTTGAGAGATACTGTTGGTCACCGCAAGGGTCATGGGGTCAAGAGCATAATGTCACTGGTCACATGGCATCCACAGTCTGGAAGTAGGGAGAGTTGGCTGTCTGGGTTCGGCTTGCTTTCTTCCTTTCCATACAGTCTAGGACCCCAGCCTGAGGAATGCTGCTGCCCAAATTGAGGGTGGATCTTCCCACTTCGGTTCTCCCAGTATAGATAATTCTTCACAAGCATGCCCAGATATTTGTCTCCAAGGTGATGCTAGATCCTATGAAACTGACAATCAGTATAAACCATCACAGGCAGATAAAAAGGACATGCCCTATGTTCTTGCTCCTACAACTTGGAATGTTTCTGTAAAAGCACCTGAATTGTCATCAGCTAGACTCCATCCGGTATAAATGTCCTTTGTATTCTCGTTCTGATGCCCATAAAATCCTGCTTTTCTCTCCAGCCACAGGAGGGCTATCTGATGGTACAGCAGTTCCAGTATCTCGGATGGGCTTCTCATCGGGAAGTGCCCGGCTCCAAACGCTCATTTCTGAAACTGATACTGCAGGTGGAAAAATGGCAGGAGGAATGTGAGGAAGGGGAAGGCCGGACCATCATCCACTGCTTGTGAGTAGCAAAGCAGCATGCCCTGGCCCTGCATGGAACCTCAAAACTCATTTCCTCATTAGCCTTTGTTTTGCTTACGTTGAGAAGATGCTGCTCAAATCCTGACCAACCTGCCATAGATCTTATTCCAAAAGAGAACTCTAGTCTCATGAATGAATAATTTACTACTAATTTTAAGGGGATTTTTTGTTTTGTTTTCTAACTATTAAATATGATAGTTACTTGTTGGGGTTAGAGAGATGGCTCAGTAGTTAAGAGCACTGGCGACGTTTCTATAGGACCTGGGTTTGATTCCCAGTACTCACCCTCTCTGACTCTAGTTCCAGGAAATCTGATGCCCTCTTCTGCCCTCCATGGGCATGGCATGCGTGAGGTACACAGACACACATGCACACAATAAAATCATAAAAATTACACAATTGTTAAATGATTTAACTCTTTCGAGCACCTATATGGACAACCTCTTTGATTCATACAATTGCAAATACATTAGGATCTCCACATCTCAATTTATGCCTGTCACGTATTCCTGCTGCCAAGCTCCTGGGCTAACTTTATCCTTTGGTCCCTTCCTCTCTGCCCTTCCCCCGTGCATACACAAATATAAAGCAGAATCCAAAGACATGGAAAAGGATTTGAAAGATAAATTGCCACTCCCAGATGAATGTGACGGGGTGACGTTCGAGTCCCCCCCCAAGGTGCTCACTCTGTATCTGTGCTCTCAGGAATGGTGGTGGCCGCAGTGGCATGTTCTGCGCCATAGGCATTGTTGTTGAGATGGTGAAGCGGCAAAACGTGGTGGACGTTTTCCATGCTGTGAAGACCCTGAGGAATAGCAAGCCAAACATGGTGGAAGCCCCGGTGAGTCACACAATCTTAGGAGGGTCTCAGTGACTCTTAGTCATGTGCCTGCTTACTGGTTTGGCTTCACGTACACACGGGAACTCAGTCAGATGTACAAATGAGGCTTGCTGGAATTTGTGCCTAACAGGTAGACCGTAGAGACTCTGCCTCCACCAATGTAAATACATTGCTTATCATATGAGCTGCTGAATGAAGAAAATGCTCATTTAATTTGAGAAATGTGTAGGGTTTGTTCTCGTGATAGTCAGTAAATTTGTGCTCTAACAAATTTTTGGAAACAGTTCTGTAAGAATAAATCCAGCTAAAATATAGAGTTAACTAGTAGTGTTTTTATGCTCATGGATGACTCAGCATCTTAAGACACCTATTTTATTCATTTGCTTCATTTGATCTGACTTATTTTGGTGTCTGTGTGTGTGTGTGTGTGTGTGTGTGTGTGTGTGTGTGTGTTACTAGACCTCAAACATGATGGGCAAGGTATTCTACCACTAACCTATACCTGCAGACCTGACACCCAGTGTTTTGGAAAAAGTAACTGAAGTTTACTGCAGTGTTTATCTGTAATCCTTCACTGTCTAATACAACTGTAAATTATCAGTTTGCCCTTGCTAGCAGTTTTCAGCTTTTAGCACCTTGAAAGTACAGTCCACACAATGTGACATGAGTTCTCCTGAGTTCCTAAAGCTTGTAAAGTAGGGGCTGATGTGGGTAAGGCTTCACCGGCATGGAGCTGTGTACCAAGTAAAAAAAGACAGTTGCGGCCTCGGTCACATGTTTTCCTTGGGGGTTACGTGTCAGTACAGTGAGATCAGGTGAAGAGCAGCTGTGGCACTCACGGAACAGCAAACCAGAAAACCCAGAGCATCATTGTTGCTTGCCCTAGTTTATCAAGATGATCAGATAACAAACAAAGAAGAAGAAAAAGAGGCAATTCAGTAAGCTCCTGGTGTGTTTTTACCACTTCCTGCTCTGGGCTGTTCACACAGGAGGTGCATTGCTTCCTGAGACTTAACATCTAAGGGTTTGTGCTGTTTCACTTTGACAAGTGGTAGCTCACTTCTCCCTTTCTGAAGTCCACATAAGGGAGTCCACCTAGGACAGACTATGTTGCCCTCTCCGGGGGCGCTGGTGTGTGGATTTGAGAGAGTTTTCACATACTAAATGGACAGGAGGTAGCTATGGCTCAGGTTTCACAGGTGTGTGTAACCTGTCAAATATACTCTGCCTGAAGCATTTAAAGTCCCATGAAGATTACTGTTGCCCTCAGAAGTAACTTTTATCTCCAAATTTATCTTTGATATACAACCCTTTCTTTAAGTCTGTAGCTGAACAGTTAGTTGTCTTAGAACCTTCCAGTGAGTTATAATTTTCCTTTATAGTCATGCCCCACAAATCTTGACAGAATGCTCTGCTTAATAAACATGAATGATTAGTTAAGTTTGCTATGGGTTTGGGCCGAGTTTGCTAAGAAATTCAGAGTTAAACAAAATTGAGAGGCACTGGCTGGTTGCAAGCACTTTTTGAAGTTTTTTGGGTACAGTAGGAGCTAATGTAAAGCATATTTACCTTGGTAGTTAGAGTAAAATTGATACCCATCTCTTGGAAATTTGTGTTGCCATGCTTATTGCTAGAGACTCTGGATATTCTTTTTAGAAATAAGACTTGTTTTATGTTCTCTGAATTCTGCTCGCTTGGACTGAATAGGAAATTTTCAGTGATTTACATGGTGTAAGTCACCATTTATAACATAGTCTCTAGACATTTTTAAGCTCTTGATAATGGATTAAGTATGTGGCTAGACTCAAAGGAAGTCTGGTTTTAACTCAAATAATAGGTTAACAAGCAAGTTGTACTATTTGGGGAGAGGTAGCAGAAATCAATTTTTAGACATAAATAAGCTCAAAGTTTTTGGAAAATTCCTAAATTTTAAAAAAAAAATTTAAGTGACACTCTGATAGAATATGAACCATGGGAAAATGTAAAACATGACATTACGAAAGGTAGTTTCCAGTGGGTGGTTCTCTGTCTCTCGCTCTCTCTCTCTCTTTCTTTCTTTTATCTGAAGAGATGATTTGGAATGTGGAGGGAATCATTGGCACACCCCAGCAGCAATAGAAAACAGGAAAATATCAAAGCAATCTAACAAACAATCCATGTGGTAGATTTTTATGTAATCTAAAAAGACTCAGAATTGTGTGACATAAAACTGTTAACCGTAAAATCATCTTGTGAACTATGGTCATTTTATTTACTCTGAGATAATTATTATTTCAGTCCCGCACTAAAATCGACTGAGGTAAACAAAGGTGATTTTTAACAGTTGTTTCTAATGACAGCTCTTGTCCCGGTTCTTCATATTTTTTGTAAGCTGGGAAACAGTCTGATGATGAGGTGTAACTATTGTAATCACATAAAAATGCTGGGCATTATATTAAATTATAGAAAATGCGGGGCAAAGATAAAACATCTTCTTTCCTTTTTTTTAAACATCTATTGTTCCTTTTTCTTAATCAGAGATCATTAGACGTGAGTATAAAATATGTATGCCCAGATGTTCCTGTTATATACAGAATAAGTAATTTGTGACTCTTAAATAATCTAAATTGGATGTCAGGAATCCACACAGATGCTGTTATTCACTATTAGCCCTTTGCTAACACTTTTCGTCCCTTCTGTTCTGACACATTGCAGGAGCAGTATCGTTTCTGCTATGACGTGGCTTTGGAGTACCTGGAGTCCTCATAGTTAGGTGAGGCCATTTGCAGAGCATCCGAGCAGAGACCCATTCTCGCCTGTTGAGCCAGCAGCTGTTGACCTGTGACACGTGCACAGAGAGATTTTAATGTGGGGGGTGGGAGGCTTTTACATTGGAGAGGCAAACGTATTTTTCTTATAAAGTTGTGTATCTTAATAAAAAGGACTTGATCGGTTTCTATGACTGTATGAGAGCATCCACATTTTGTGCCACCCAAATTATCTTTAAGAAGAAGCAGATTCCGATGAGAAATGACCAGCGTCTGTACAGTGACCACACAGCCTTTTCCCTCCTGCTTTAGGTAGAGCAGCTACCGCACATTGCATGCACTTTTGAAAGTGGCATTTCCCTTCCTTAAAAAAAAAAGAAGAAGAAGAAGCAGCAGCTGTGGAACCTTAAAGTGGGGAAGAAAACAAAAGCTGTGCGAATTCAAATGAATTTACTAATTTCATTTTTATATGTTCAAAGTGCAGCAGAGCTCTATATAAATGTATAAATATATATATAAATATATATATATATATAACTGGCTTATTTTCTTTTAATGTGCAATGATGGCTGGATCATTTAAAGTTCTTTTTAGGAAATACCATAAGCCAAAGACTCAAGTGTAAATATGTCAATATGAAAGAAGCACATTATATTTATTGGTTACTTACATTACTTTTTTGATGGCTAAAACACTACCACCACACAATCATTTTTGTTTCAGAAGAAAGCTTTTTCTTTAGCAAAAATCAATGGTAAACAATTTTTGTAGATTATTTTTTGTATGTTTAGTGTAAGTAGAGGATAAACTTTCTATTCATAAACCAGAAAGCAATGATGTGCTTTGGAGTGGCTCCCTTGTGTACATGCTTGTGAATTAAATTTATGTAAAACTTCGTGGCAATTGTCTTTGAATAGAGGACCAAATTAAAATGTTTTGCTGAAAATGTAGTTTTTTTTTTCCCCAAGTTTTATTAGGTAAATGATGGCTTGGTGGTTGCAGAGGAGAAATCCGCACAGCAGAGGACATTGTGGCCGGGCGGTGGTGGCGCACGCCTTTAATCCCAGCACTTGGGAGGCAGAGGCAGGCGAATCTCTGTGAGTTCGAGGCCAGCCTGGTCTCCAAAGTGAGTTCCAGGAAAGGCACAAAGCTACTCAGAGAAATCCTGTCTTGAAAAAAAAAAAAAAAGAAAAGAAAAGAAAAAAAAGAAAAAGACATTGTGGGTAGCTTGCCTGGTGTGGACTAGCACCTGTAAGCGCTTTGAAACTGGAAAGGAATTGGGTTTCTCAGCCTGTGGCCCAGCACTGTGTTCAGAATGGCAACACCGATACCTTTCAGGGACGAGGTTTAGCACACTGTGAGCTGTCAAGGTAACACAATGTTCTTTTTGATGCTTCCAAGCACAAGCTTTGGATTGCTACCCTAGAAAGTGTGAACAGATCGATGCCCGATTCCTGTTGCCTGCTTTTATGAGATTTCCCCAGTGACTTTTTCTAAGTGTGGTCTCATTCACATGCTCCACGTTGCTGTAACTTCACATCATCGCCTTGCAGTTTGTTAGTAACTGAAGCATTCCCGTGTCCTCTTTCTAGACTGCCGGCCCATGACATGGTGCTTATAAAGATTTAATTAAAGTGAGAGTGAAATAAAGTTTTTATAATTTCAACATTTATTGATTGCACATCATTTTCTCTTCTAAATTTCCATATCTTTATTCCCAAATAAATAGTCTGTCTATGATTTAATATGAGTGTGCCACAAAAATTCTACTGAAAGCTATAGTTCGTTATATTGTTCCTTACACTGCATGTCACATAGTCCAGATCAGGAAGGGTGTAAATAGCCACATGGTTAGTGTCTTTTTAAAATCTTTTTCTTTAATTCTCTGTATTTATATTGTCATAGTTTGTATTAGTTGCTTTCTGCCATCTATCTAAGAAAACAGCTTTAAAAGAGACAAGAATTCATTCTGGCTCTCACCAGGAAGGCTTCTGTTCCCAGTCCCTTGGCCACTTGCTCTGGGCCTGTGTTGGAGACTCTGCTGAGAGGTTCAAGGTGGTACAGCGGCCTACGTCATGATGGCTACGAGACAGAGACAGCGCTCTCTTACAGCAATGCTGTTTCCTCTCATGGTGGAAATGGGCAAGGCGAGCAGAAACAGGTCCTACGTCAGGGTAACTAAGAAGAAAGACATTGCCCTGTTCTTGAACGTTCCGCATAGCCCAGCCAACCCCAGCTGTGCTTTGCCCCCGCACAAAGTTTTGGTATAAACAAACTGTAGCAGAGATACCTAACAAAAAAATCTCACAAACTCATACAGGATTTCTTTACCTGGCAGTGATAGCCGTGGTACCCCTGAGGATTATTCTGATCTGCTTCACGAGGATCATTTCCCTCCACACAACCGCACCAGACTGACTATGAACACAGCTATACACAAAGCTCAGTGGACCACGTAGCCTCCAGAACTCAAACAAAGAAAAATGGAGTCCCTTTTGCTATATCAAGAAATACAACAAACCATGCTTGTATTGTACAGTGGCCAGTTCATCAGAAGACAGTATGAGAGCCCTGTGTTTTTCTAAATATTCATGTTCAAAGACTTAAACATTATAGCCTTGAAAACCTCCCTTACTAGACCCATGTGTGGTCATGTCTTGCTCAGCCGTGCCCTTCTGGAAAGATGTCTTGGCAGAGCTCTGGGATATAAGTGTGTGATATTTCGAATTTGAAAGGTCTCCAGTGTGCTTGTGTGTTATAGATCTGGTTGCCTACTGATGGGCTTTGAGGAAATGGTTGTATCATGAGCACTCTAAGCTTATTTATCCAACAATCCAATAATAGATTCCTAATTTGGTGACATTATTGAGAAATAGTAGAAACTACGAGTTGGGGATTTGGGAAGATGACTCAGCCATTAAAATACCTGCCATGTGAGCATGAAGACCTGAGTTTGGATCCCTGGAGCTCATTGGTCAGCCATTCTATCAGAATTGGTAAGCTCCAGGTTATCTGAAAAACTATTTAAAAAGCTAAGGAGAGCAATTGAAGATGATATATTAACTAGCTACAGAGAGAGTGGGGGGGAGGGAGGGAGGGAGGGGGTAGAGAGAGAACACTAAGAATTGTTGTCTCCCTGGAGGATGTGCATGACTGAGAGCATGCCCCAGAAGGGTATATCATCCCTGGCCCCTTGCTCTCACTCAGCTCTGCTTTCTGGCTGCCAGGAGGTAAGCAGCTTTCCCCTGTGGCACACTGCCTGCCATGATGTTCTGCCCCAACCACACGCAGAGACAATGGCACTCAGCATCCAAGAAGCAAAACCTTAGGAATCAAAGTGAATCTTTGCTTCTCTAAGTTGCTTTCACCAGCCATGTTGTCTCTCTCTCTCTGTCTCTCTCTCTCTCTCTCTCTCTCTCTCTTTCTCTCTCTCTCTCTCTCTCTCACACACACACATACACACACACACACACACACACACACACAGACACTTTTTGTAGGTAGCCCTCTCATTTCCCTGTAGCTGTTTCTCCTGAAATATCTATCATAACGTTGACTCTGCCGACGTTTTTTCCTGTATGTAATTGCTGGGGAGATGTTGGAAATCTGTGGTCCACAGACACAGAAACAATTGAGAATGTATGAGTTTTAACCAAGTACTTTAAAAAATGTGTTGGTGTTCTAATCTGAGTTGCCTATACAACCCTTTTCTAGTGCTCCTAGTGTCTGGACAAGGACAGGACCTCAGAGAAAAATGGCACACTCAAGGGACCTCTGACGTTGCTAAGTAAACAAGGAGACCCCTTCCCTGGATGTGGGGTGGTTAGGTTTGCCTCTCAGCAATGTTGCTCATTGAATATTCATGGTATTGAGACCCTCTCAGAATCCAGGCACAAGCTTTGAAATTTGGACATCGGTAAGTGTTCCTTATCAAATATGCTCCACTCCCAGGAAATGGAGTGGCATCTATAACACTTCCCCAAACAAACATGGCTGAGAAAGTGCAAGGGAATGCACCTGCGGCTCAGCTGGAAGGAAGACATGGTCTGGTTACTCAGGAGGACAACCTTTAGGGATTAACGGTTGCCCGTTTGTATCTCCTTTTAATGAGTTTTGGCTGGCATTCTTTCTTAACAACATAGTCAGAAATCAGTAGTCTGTCATACCCAACTGTAGTTAGCAGTACTTACCCATAAAATCCTACCAGAGGTAGAAACTTAACAGCCGTTCTAGATTCATAGTGTTTTAGTAAACTCTGATTTCACATAGAGTCGGTGTATGATTTATTTAGTGCTTTGCTAAGTCAAGTAAAAAGACAGCTTATATTAATTGTCCCTTGCTTAATAATCTTGACTTGAGTATTATTTCATAAGGTCTCCCTACAGCTTAAGGAGGTTAGAGGAAAGAGTGACATCTGACTATTTCCACAGCACTAGTCTAGTCAGTCTGCTGAGTTTTCGAATATTATCTCTGAAATCAAAAGGAAAAGCTCTTTCTTGGGATCTATCGTAAGCTGTGACTCACTTCTAGAATATAAATTATCCAAAGATCAATAAAAAAAATGTGATAGCTATATAACATTTCAGCACATCCATCCTCCTCCAAAGTGATTTGAAATGCTAACCTGGAAGAGAGCAAACACCAGGGAGACGCTGTTGCATCAAATCCTAAAAGAAAGTAATGGATACACTTCTGATTCACTGACGGTCTCAACAGACCATCTCAAAGCTCTTTCTTTAAATGTTAAAATATGTCCAGGGAGGGAAGCAGGGACACACTTTATGACAGCTAACATCTCTCAGAATACACTTGTCAATTACACAAAATGATATACAATTCCCAAAATTTTAACACAAAACAGTACTGCTGATATACCAGATCAACTGTTTAGGGTTTATTAGTCTAGACTCTGCTCTAAGTGTACAGACTTTAGATTACAAAGCTTTGAAAGAGGAAGTGTACTTAGAGACATGTATTCAGTATATCTGGATGGGGGAATGAGAAATTCAGATCCAGTCGCCTCTAACTTGTTTTCCTAAATAGAGATTAGACTGTACAGGCAGGGAAAGGCCATGTGTGAAGCTTTGCTTGTGGAGTCGTGGAGACACACCATCCAACTGGGAAAGTAGAGAAAGTATGAAGGCCATGGCCCTTCCTCTTGCTGAAAAGAATGGAATACTCAGGGTTAGACTCTCAAGTGCTGCAGGGGAGGGCCTGGTGCCATGCTTTGTTTGGGGTTTTTTTTTTATGACTACTCTGGTCATGTTACAGCAGGTGCCTTCACCTTTTACTTTCCTTCTGGGAATAATTTTCATCTCTTAGCTACCCTGAATTTTCCACTCTGGCCTGAGAACCAGGTGCTGGCTGCTCTGAGCTTCCCAGCTCTGCCATTAGAAGCCCAGGTGCATGAATGAGGGTTATTGGAAATGGCCACTTGATATGGAAGACAGAAAGTAACTGTCAGGAAGATGGCAAGTGCCTCCTGGGCTCAGAAATATGCCCACAATCAAAGGATACAGCAGGTGACTCCCAGCATGTCCTGCATGGGAACATGGACCCTTTCTGACTCATATCTCATTGTTTAAGACAATGTAAAAGAAAAAAATCAAAATTTCACTTTCTGAGATTTGTTAATGTTAGCAAGCAATTTGGGTTTTGAAAGCATAATAAAAAGCCTCTAGTGCCACCTCATAACAGCAGTGTCTGAAGCCGGCATCTGGGGTGTGAGAGCTACAGGCTCTTGGTTAGTGACCCCCATTATAGAATAATGTATTTCACTGTCCTATCATTTATACATGTTTGAGAAGAAATGGGAGTTTAGTTGTCCCAAAGAGGCTATAACTGGATTTTTGCCCATTGGTCTTATTTTTTTTTTTAACACATTTTTCTATTTGGAACTGGTAGACTGAGCTTTAGAAGAGGAAGTATGAGAGAGAGTCAAAGTTCATGATGTATGAAGACATCTTTATGATCCCTGCTCTGTATTCAATATACCCTCAAAAAGTCAAACATGAGGACTATGGCATGGTTCTGTTGGAAAGGTGCTTGCCTCTCAAGCCTGATTACCTGAGTTCAATTCCAAGCATTCATGTGATAGCCCGGGATGGTGGTGGAGACAATAGAATCTCTGGGTCCTGCTGGTCCACCAGCCTAACAATACCAGTGTGCTTCAAGTTCAGTAGAAAGGCCCAATCTCAATGAATAAGATGGAATGCTATCGGAGAAGACATTCAGCGTTGACCTCTGGCCTCACATGAACCCACATGAGCACACAATAATAATTAATTAATTAAAACAGCAAAATGACCTCCCTACAAAAACTGTATAGGCATTCTCTTGGAAAGTGGTCATTGTTTTCTCTTAGTTGAGTGTACAAAGTTTCTTCAATTGTAAACATTGCTCTTACTGAATTTGGATCCATTCATCACCACAACAAGAGGAAGCCGGCTAGTAAGTACTTTTCCATTAAGCCTCATTTTGTTAGAAAATCAGAATTATACTACTACTAAACATGATGCCACCCATGTAAATTAACAATATGAGAACTCTAGCAGCCAGATATACTTGGGATGTATATGACAAGATAGTTTCATAAGATGACAATAAGCCTATTTGAGATTTTGGCTACCAAGCTTAAATAAGTTTTCTGTATTTTTCCAGCTAACAAAAAAATTGTTTTTCTGTATTTAGTTTTATCCATGAAGACAAACCATATATAGATTAAACCTTAACTCTTAAAGATAGGAAAAGCTAGGTAGGGGTAGGTATGAGCTGGGCATGGAGGCTCATACCTACAATTCCAGTGCTCAGAAGCCTGTGGAAGGACAATGGCTGCAATTTTGAGGCCAGTCTGGACTCCGTGGTGAGTTTGAGACAAATCTGGACTATGGAGGAAGATTCTATTTCAAAATGAGAATAAGAAAGGAAAAAAGATAAGCGTGTCTCCGCTCTCTGGTGCCAGGGTGAGATCAGGAAAAAAAGCAAACTTCATGAGGTAACTCACATTTCTCCTAGTCAGCTTCTCAAAATGATGACCAGAGAATAATCCTTCTGGAAATAAAAGCGCAAACTCAGAAAGAACGTGTGTCTCTTAGCCATGGGATGGCCTGCGCTGCTCCATTCACGAGTGCAGAGCAGCATCTGTGGATCACCCTCATCCCAGATTGTGACTGTGTGTGCTGACATCCAGGCAGGTGCAGACAGTATGGGCTCTCGCCCGCCCACCATGGGAACCTGCTCTCTACTGCCATAAATCTAATTGCCTCAAGCACAGTCAGCAGACTGAAATTGATTTCTTTTCACCTGCGTGTTTTATTCCTGGCATGATAAAGTATTTGTTAATTACTTATTTTCCAATGTCAAATTCTTTACTGCCCAGGGTCAAATGTGGTTGGGGGCGGGTGGGGGGGGGATATTTTCACATAAGAAATCAAACAATTCATTTTTTCAATACAATGATAGAATGTTAGAGAGTCACTGAAGACTACCAAATCCAATGGCCTGGTTAGTAAGGTTAAGAAATTAAAACCTTGGGAAACCATATACCTGTGTCTAAAGAGTTCTATGATAGAAAGCTGAGGCTGTTTCTCCTTTGTTGCCACAGGTCATTCCCTTGTGCTTGATGAAAGGTGTTCTTCAACTAGAGGGGGAATGAGGAAATAGAGGGTTTTTAAGTAGTAGAGAGGAAAGGTGAACAATGGCAAGAACATAATTATGGGTATATACAGCATTCTTATGTCTTTGTTTTACCAATTGTATTTGATGATTTGAAACAAAAATATAACTAATATGAAGGAAGATTGCAGTTTAAAGTAGAAAATAGACAAAAATATTGCTTGTATTAGACAGTCATAAGTCAAATATGAAAAGTGGATACCCAGAGAAATCACTGGGAACATTGAGCCAAACACAGGCGAAAAAGCATCAAAATAATCTAGATGGAATCCCACAACAAGGTAAGAAAAGAGATACATAAAAATAAGAATAAGCAAAAAAGAATGACATATTTAGGTGCTAACACATCAATAATCTCTTTAGACCATTTAAAATACCAATGATAAATTTTAAAACTTCATGACCCAGCTTATAAATCAGAAATATACTTCATCATTAATGAATTGGGTGGGTTGAAGTCAGGAAAGTCTCAAAAATGTATACCACAATGTATACTACAATGACTGTAGTAATACCCGATCAGCTGACTTCCAAGCAAATAGAATTACCACAGCCGTAGAATATTATGTTATAATAAGGAGATCACAAGCAAGCTAACATGAGGCTCCTTGGGCATACATCAAGCCATGGAGCCTCAACATTCATGAAGTCAGTCCTGATAAAATTGAAAGGAGCAGACAAATCCATTGCTGTGCTTGGAAATTCTTCAACTCACAGAACTACTAAACAGAAAACCAGCTAAGATATAGAAGAGCTGAGCAGCATATTGGATTAAAGCTTCAAATGAAGAGTCAACAGAATATACTTTATTCAAGCATCCACTGGACAGTTGCCAAGAATACATCTTGAGCCATAAAATAAAGCACAACAAATTTAATCATATTTGGAATCAATGTCTAGAGCATTTGACCAAAAAACTATCTCTCCAACTAAATTCAATAAAATAAAGACAATATAAAAGAATCCAAAGATATGTATATTAGCTACATTCTACTATGTAATTCATTAAATAAATTTTAAGTAAAATTTTAAAAGCAGAAAATAAGAGTACAGCATCTTTTAACAGGACTGTGACAATGCAGAGCTGATGGGTGACTAAACACACTTGACATGAAGTAAAGTCTCAGTTTTTGAAGTTCTTATGTTAATAAAAGAGAAAAGAAAAAAGCACGGCAAAAATAGCATGTAGGAGGAAATAATAAGTGGAAATCAAAAGAAATAAAAATAGGGGACATATCAGTGGATTGAACTCTTATTCAAACACATTTAATATAATTGATAAACATCTAGCAAGACAATCAAAAAGGACTTCGTAAATCAACGACATGATGATCAAAAAGAGCGTCACTAGAGATATGACAACCATAAGAAAAATGAGAGACTACTGTAAAAAAATTATAGAGAAATCATCAACTTCTGAACCATGGACTGTTAAAACACCTGAAGGACTCTAAGTCAACACCACAAAGTGCCTGGACATTTGGTTTTCTGTTTTTGTTTATTTGTCGTTTGTTTATTTCTTTTCAGAAATATTCAGAACAGCCAAGTTACAGAATCAACCTAGGTGTCAATTACCAAATGAATGGATCAAGAAAATGTGGTATTTAGAGAATGACATCATGATATTTTGTGGAAACTGGATGCAACATACCAGGAGACCATCATCACTAAACTAAATAAGCCAAACTCAAGATAATCATTACATTTATAGTTCCTAGAAGTGTGTGTGTGTGTGTGTGTGTGAGTGAGTGAGAGAGAGAGAGAGAGAGAGAGAGAGAGAGAGAGAGAGAGAGAGAGAGAGAGAGAGAGAGAGAGAACCCACAAAAAAATGGCAGGTAGGAAGGTGACAGGGGAAGGCCTGAGACTAGGGAGAAGGTGGGAGCATAAAGTCTCTCAAACATTTGAAAAACTAATAATAGTTTTGCACACACTCTTGCATCAAGGAGGAAAGAACACTGAGAAAGAAATTAATATTATGAAGCCAGTACTAACACCAAAACCAAAGACAGAAATAAAAGTAAAACTAAAATCAAGTGTAATATAACTCATGATTCTTGCATTAAATTCCTCCAGAAAAATATTAGTAAATGGAAGCCAACAAAATTAAAGGTGAATTTTATCCATAATAATGTGAAATTTATTTCCACATATTTAGTATTGAGTCAATATGCCAGAAAATCAGTGCAAACCACCACATATCAAAAAGCCAAAGAAAAAACTTTGTGATAGTCATATTACCTGAGAAAAATATTTAACTTAAAAAAGTCAAAACACCGATAAGTATAAAAACACTCAAGAATAAACCAGGCAGAGTAGCATATAACAGTAAAGCCTAAGGAAGGGCATCAATGACACCTTGGGCTATATTATGATATATATTTATTTATTTAAAATGTTCTTATCAAAAAGGGAATTTCAACTTCATATATATGTGTGTGTGTGTGTGTGTGTGTGTGTGTGTGTATGTGTGTGTGTGTGTATCATATATGTGCCTGTTTATGTATATATCACACACATATATATATGATACACAGTAAAAGAATAAATGTTGGGTTTGGAGTGTTGGCTCAGCTGACAAAATGTTGGCTGCTAAAACATGAGGACCTGAGTTTGAATCTCTAGGAGCCATATAACAAGGCAGGCCTTCTGCAAAGGCAGGGACAGGAGTCTTCTTGGGGCTTGCTGGTCAGCCAGTCTAGTCAAATTGGTGAGCTCTGGGTTCAGTGTTGGAGAATATTATCTTAAGGTGTGTTACTTTTGTTTATGTTGCATTTGTTTAACTCTGTGAAGCTGTGTTACTGTGCCTGTGTAAAACACCTGATGGTCTAATAAAAAACTGAACAGCCACTAGCAAGGCAGGATAAAGGATAGGCAGGGCTGGCAGGAAGAGAGAAGATATAAAGGGAGAAATATGGGAGGAGAGAAGAAGTAGCCAGAGAAGGAGGAGGGCTCCAAGGGCCAGCCACCCATCTACACAGCAAACCACAGAGTAAAAGTAAGATTTACAGAAGTAAAAGAATGGGACAAGCCCAGAGGCAAAAGGTAGATGGGATAATTTAGTTAAAGAAAGCTGGCTAGAAACAAGCAAGGCTAAGGCCAGGCATTCACAATTAAGACTAAGCCTCTGTGTGTGATTTGTCTGGGAGCTGGGTGGTGGGCCCCCAAAAGAGTAAAAAACAAACAACAACAGTTCACTGTAAGAATTTTTCTGAAAATATAAGGTGGATGCCTGGCAATTGGCTCAGTGGGTAAAGGCACATGTTGCTAATCCTGGTAACCTGAGTTTGATCCCCAAATCCCACACACTGGAAGGAGAGAATGAACTCCCAAAAGTTGTCCTCTGATATCTTTATAGTTGCTGTGGGAAACACATAGACATGCGCTCTCTCTCTCTCTCTCGCTCTCTCTCTCTCTCCATATATATACATATACACACACATATATATACATGTATATATGTATGTATGTATATATATATACATATGGAATCAGCCTAGGTGTCATATATATGTGTGTGTGTGTACAATATATACATACATATATATGTGTGTGTGTGTGTGTGTGTGTGTGTGTGTGTAGATAGAGAGAAAGAGGGATAGACAAGGTAAAGGCATCCTGTCTCATTTTGCTTCCCCTGGTACTAGAATTTCTAGCACTTCAACAAAGAAAGAAAGAAAGGAAAGAATAAATGAGGAAAGAAAGGAAGGAAGGATATATAGATGTGAAAAATAAAATGAAACATCACTATTTACAGATAATACAATTGTCCTTAATTGTCCTTGTAAAGAAGTCCCAAAGAATACATCAAATTAATTAATTAATGGTTGACTCTTAAAAACAAGTAAAAAATTAGCAAAGAAAGTTCAGAGTGTGAGATCACCACAAAAAAAAAAAAAAAACATTAATTGTATTTCTATTAGCATCATCTCAAAACTAGAAAGTACTGTGTCATTTTTAATTGCTCTAAGGAAAATTAAATCCATGCACATATAGAGACATATATAGGACAGATATGCTAACATTATAAAATCCTCATGAAAGCAGTATGCATGTAAGTAAGTAGAAAGATGTATGTTTCATGAGTTGGAAGAATTTGCATAGTCAAACTCTCAGTTCTTTCCAAACTGATCTAATGTAACTTAATGCAATTCCTATAAAAATCACAAGGAGAAACTTGTTGGCACGGTCAAACTTATCTTAAACATGTACAGAAACCCACAGGATTGGAAGAGCTAAGGCGGCCTTGACCATTTGGAGGAATGTATTCAGTGTTAAGGATTATTATATAAATAGCGGTCAGGGGAGTGTGGGACATGTTTTAGAAAAATAAACTAGAACGAATTTCTGGTTTAGAGCTACCCAGGACTCTTAAAGTTGGCCCCCGATCTAATCCCTAAAAAGTAAATGATAAAGTGGAGCTCGCCAAAACTAAGAACTTTGGTTTTAGGAAAGAAAAAAATACCTACCAACTATGCATCTGACAAAAACTCAAGTATTTGTGATATATAAAGAACTCTCCAAACTAAAACATAAAAATAAAAAATGCAAGTAGGCTATACGCCAATGACATTAGAAGAAACTTTACTGAAGAAGATGCAGATGAAAATCATAGAAGATGCTCACAATTTTTACTCATTTAGGAAAAAGTAAGTTAACATAACCAGCTAGAATAAAATTAGTGACTACATTACACACCAAATCCCAAGGAAGATACAGAAGACCTGTGTGCTGTGGTCTGAACAGGAAATGTTCTCCTGGGGCTCATTCACATTTTGAATGAACCACCCACAGCTTGCATTGCTATTTTGAAGGCTGTGGAACCTTCAGATGGTGGGGCCTGGCTGGCAGAAGCAGATCACTAAGTGGAGTTCAGAAAACTATAGCCACTTACTCCAGCTTGCTCTGTGCTTTCCACCTGCTGTAATGTCAACAAGCAGCCACCACATGCATCGACAGCCATGAACTCTATAATGGCTTTCTGTTGTCGTAACTGAGACCCTTAGAAACCATGTACACATCAGACACACACACACTCACACAAACTAAAAGAAATCATAAACTGCACATTACAAACCAGGAATAAAACAAACATAGCTGCTATAATCTCATTTCTGTAACTGGTCATGGAGCTGGGGCTGATTGGCTTCCTCTTCATTGGACACAAGACACATTTTTTTGTGCTGTTGCCCATCAGTCAGTACTGCAGGATAGGGTAGGCAATGCAAGTGCTAATTTCTAAAGGATCTGAAACCTTGATAGTACTATTTGGGTGTGTGGTTTGAATGTTCTTTGAAATGTCACTGCTAGACACACTGTAGTAAGAAACATTGACAGAGAACATACATTTCCTGAGACTGTTGTAACACACCACCAAAAACATTCTGGTTTCGTGCCATAGAAATTTATGCTCTCACAGCTCTGGTGGCAAGAAGTCCAAAGCCAAGGGGACAGTGGGCTGACTTCTTTCTGCAGCTGTTCTGGAGGATTCTCCCAATGTCTCCCTCCAAGCTTTTGATGATGGGCTCTGATTCTTCACATTTCTTTGACTTTGAATGTGTCACTTTAATCTCTAAATCCTGTATCATATGGTCTTTTTTGTGTTTTCCCCCCTTCTTGTAAAGACACTTCCCATTAATTTAGGGATCATCTCTATAATCCAAGATGATCTTACTTCAAGATCACTTAATTTAATCAAAAAAGAGAGAAAGACCCCCCTTTTCAAATATGACTATATTCACAGGTTCTAGATTGTCATATTTCCCCCTAGAAAACCTTCAGATTCTAAACATGGTTGTTCCTGGCTGCAGAAGCCTTATGTATACTTGATATTTAGGATTAATCATCTATCAAATACAAAAATCAACATGGCTGTACATCCCCTTGACAATAGTTTAAGTCCCGAGGAGGCTAGAAGGCCAGATGGCAGACTCAACTTCTAGCTCAATAAACCATTATTGTGCCCTCTGAGAAATAAGACTCTAAGATTAATAATGCTGAAGTGTCAGGGATGAAAAACAGAGTGGTCTGAGTGCTTTATTGGCTGTGATATCAAAGAAAGTCTGCCTTATTTTCACTCCATGCTTTAATTGTAGTCAAGCAGGGCCAGGAATCAGCAGAGCAGCCATATGAGGGAACCACTTAGATCTAGGAAGCTATCACTCCTAAGATATCCAGGATGCCATGTGAATATGTACGTTTATGTTCAGGTACATCTTTCTAACATGCTCCCACATACAACCTAGTAGATGATCCAACTATATACAATCTACAATTACAAAAATCTTTAACTACACCACTATGGCAAGTAATTCAGTCAGCTCTATTGAGTACAAAGGAAACAATATTAGTCATCTACCTAGGGATCCATAATCTATTTTCCAAATTGGAAAAGTTAACTTCTACAGCATATTCCTTCTCACGGTGCTAGAGTAGTGACAAGAGGCAAGAGATTATAGAGCAAGGTTGTAAATCAAAATCTCATGCTTGACCACAATATGTCCAAGGGAATGAAACCAGACAGGGAAGGTAGAAAGATCAGCAAAGCATATACACTAAATACACACAATAAATGTTAGACAGTGAATATGATTTGCAAAATGACTGATATGATAATCTTGGAAATGACCTGGTTGCTGAAAAGAATAAGAAGGAGAAAACTTTCAACCTATAAACTAAAAATAGGAGAATGCTTGATGGATACATGGGTAGAAAATATCCACTGGAGCATACTGAGAATAATGATACAAGGTGAGGTCATCAAGAGTCTGCAGGCCTTTGCAAGTGGAGTTAAACGTTTGGATGCATCATGCATCATTGAGCTCCATTCTCTGGTTCCTCACTCTACATAATCATGTTCCATGCATTTCTCTGAACTGAATGTGGTTGATTTCAACAAATGTTTACCAGACACAATTTAAGCCAGGCCTGTTATCCAAGCATCTTTTTCTCCCTATATTTTCCCCCTCTATATCAAACAGTGTCTCTGCTAAAAGGAAACACACAAATAAATGAAATCCAAAGGCATCTGCTCCTGGGACCTTTCCAGGATCCTCCTTTGAGCTCACTGGGTAGCTCATTCCCCTAAGTACTTTGGCACTTCATTTATAGTATTCATGAATTCAATGAGCTCTTTAGTAAGTAATTTGACTCAGGACCATGAGAAACAAAAAATAAATCTGGGTTTAACGAGACTATGGCATACATCCAGTTCAATATCACTGATTGAATATAAACAAAATATTCCTCTATCCAGTCCAAACTCATAAATGATACACCATATAAACATATTTTAGAAACACAGAGCCTACTATGAAAACCAGGATGAGATGAGAACTCGTATACAAAAGAAATCAAGACACATTTTTTTTTCAAATAGCCATGGCAGCTGGCTATTTTCAAGCAAAAGTACCCAGGATACACAGCTTCAGCTTCAGGTCCTATGTGTCCAGAATCAGAGTCCCACCACTGTTGTGGAATATTAGTTTAAGATGCGTTACATTCATTTATGCTGTGGAATATTTGTTTAATGATGCAAAGATGTGTGATGTTGCATTTGTTTAACTGTGTAAAGCTGTGTTACTTTGCCTGTCTAAAACACTTGGTTGGTCTAATGAAAAGCTGAATGGCCAATAGCTAGGCAGAAGAGAGAAAATAGTTGGGGCTGGCGGGCAGAGTGAATACATAGAAAAAAAAAGAGGGAGGAGCAAGAAAATGAGGAGAGGAGGACATCAGGGGCCAGTCACCCAGCCACACAGCCAACATGGAGTAGGAAGGAAAGAATGATATATAGAAAAAGGAAAGGTAAAAAGCTCAGAGGGAGCCAGGCGGTGGTGGCACACGCCTTTAATCCCAGCACTCGGGAGGCAGAGCCAGGCGGATCTCTGTGAGTTCGAGGCCAGCCTGGGCTACCAAGTGAGTTCCAGGAAAGGCACAAAACTACACAGAGAAACCCTGTCTCGAAAAAAAAAAAAAAAAAAAAAAAAGCTCAGAGGGAAAATGTAGAAGAGACATGAGATAATTTAAGTTAGAAAAGCTGGCTAGAAACAAGCCATGCTAAGACTGGGCATTCATATGTAAGAATAAATCTCAATGTATTTATTTGGGAGCTGGGTGGTGGGTCCCGAAAGAGTAAAAAAATCAACTACACACCACATCTGCATAGCTGAGGCCTGAACCATTATAGTCAGGGTAAGAACAGATACCCAAGATTAAATAACAAACTCACCTCCACAGAACCTAATAGGGTCTGATCACTTTAGAACATGACATTCACCTGGTTAGAGCTTTTAGGTTATGCTAGATTCCTAGGACTGCCCTCACGAAGTGTTGAAAGGAGGTGATCTAAAAAAGCAGAAATTCATGCCTCCTTTCTGAAGGTTGAAAGTCTGAAGCAGGTGTTGGGAGGCCCCTGCTCCCTCAGAAACATTTGAGAGAGAATCCTTTCCTGCCTCTTCCTGCCTTCTGGCTGTTTGCCAGCAACCCTGGACATCCCCTGCTTAGAGAAGCACCACTTCAACCTTGACCTCTACAGTCATCAGGGCTTCCTCTTTTTATGATATGTGCCATCATGAATCAAAGAGTTTGCTTTATAGTATGACCTCATTTTAACATAATTGCATCTACACTGACCATATTTCCAAATAAGGTCAAAGTCTGCAGATTGGGACTTAGCATATACTGTCAATGTGTGATATATTTATATAGATATCAAGTATATTCACTCCAATTATTCATATATGAAGGTGAATTGAACATATTTTCAGCCATATTTCAGCCATAGCAATGATATATACAGAACGGTATACTCAGTGGTTATTACTAGGACATCTCTTTCTTGGGTGTTTGTATACCCATAAAATATGTTTTACTGGTCATTAAATGTCATATAAATGTTATTCTACAAGTGTGTTGCTGCTTATTGGTATTCACTTATGTGTCTGTGATCTATTTACATAGGGTATTTACATCTTTTAAATTTCTGTAGGACATTGACTGCAGTGTTGTAATTTATTTTGTCAGTTTGGGGTGAGTGAACATGTTCTTGCCTTCCAGGAATGTATACTATGCTCTGTCAGTGTCTTAGGCTCTAATCTCAGCCACTTTTTATTGCTCTGTGTGTCATTAGAAGATGGCCTCGGGTGACGGCAACACTAGAGTTGCCTTGCTCTCTGAATCACAGTTGGATTAAGCCAAGCAAGGTATCATTAGGAGATCAGTTTGCTGGAGGAAAAGGACAAGCTCTGTTCCTCTACAGGCCCAAAGTTTTTATGACAACCACAGTTTATTTTCCATGGACCTAAAGGCAGGTATTTATCCATAGTTCCAGCTTCCCATATTCCAATAACAACACATTATCCTTTGATGCTTCAGGTTCAGTGATGACAAAGACTTCCAGCTTTTGCCACTTTCTCAGTGGTTTTCTTAACCTTGTTGATCTCCTAATCTGGCTGGTGCCACTGTAAATAGTCCCAAGTAGCTCTAAAGCACGTCCATCAAGTTACATTAGGGTGTTGGGTCACTCATCCGTTTGATGAGCACACAACTCTTTTGCCAGGGGCAAGCGGACTCCCGTGAATATCAGGCAAGCAATGGCTGGTACCTTTACTAAAACATGTCAGCCTCTGGCGTGTGATATAAACCCCTGACCTAGCAAACGCTTTCTTTCTCATTTTCATCAGTGACTACAACCTACAATGCCTCACCTTTGCCCCAGAGTTTCAGCAGTACAGCCTTGCTGTCTTTTATCCAAGTGATGTCTGATCTCTGTCATGTTAGGGTCTAGACTGGAGCAGTGGGCCTCCAAGTGTTGCCTGTGAACCAGAGTCTGCTCTAAGCTTCACACTGATCCCGGATGAATCAGGAAGTCTAGACCAGAATGAGAACTAGTCACTAAGCCCTTGTTGCAGTGGGCGTTCTTTTTCCTTAGAAGGATTATTTGTTCTACTAGGGAACAACGTAGCAATTTCCATGCTGGCGCATGACCCTTAACTCCATAATGCAGACAGGTCCTCCTTACCTGGCAACTTGAGCGTCTTATTGTCCAGCAGAACATCGTGTGGGAGTATCCCCGTTCTATAACATCATCAGAAAGAAGCTAATTAGGAGATGCCCCAGATTATGAACTCGTGACGGAGAGAAGCCGTAGGAAAGGTTGTGATGGGAATCCTAACGTGTCAGCCTAGAGCTTCTAAGGGGTAAACAGCTGCTTTTCTTTGTGCAGCCTGCCGCAGAAGAGCCCTAGCATTTGGTTTGCCTCACTGTAACCAAGAAGAAACAAATGTATTTGGGTGCTGTCCTAGTTGGCTTCTTACTGCTGTGATAAACACTATGACCAAAAGCAACTTGGGAAGGAGTTTATTTTATCTCCTAGCTTACAGGCTGTTATGAAAAGAAGCCAGAGCATGGAATCAAGCAGGATTGGAACCTGGAGGTAGAAACTGAAGCAGAGACCATGGAGGATCACTGCTTACTGATTGCTCTCAATGGTCTGCTATCTTATATAACCCAAGGCTAGCTGCCTAGGGGGTGTTCCACCCACTGTGGGCTAGGCTTACACATTAGTCATTAATCAAGAATATCTTCAACTTAACTTGTCTAAAAGGTCAATCTGATGGTGGTATTTTCTCAATTGAGGTTCCATCTTCCCAGATGACTCCAGCTTCTGTCAAGTCAACAAAAATCTAACCAGCGCAGATGTGGCACTATGGTCCATCTACAGTGCAATTTTAAAGCTACTATGCTAAAAGATATTTGGAACAATAGAGGTTTCTGCAGGAGATCCATGCTTCTCTACAGCTGATCTACCACTTAGATCCGTGTTCTGGGACACAGAGTAATACTTGAAGTGTTTTCATCAAAGGTGATAAACTCTGTTGCCAACCACAGAGACATCACACTACAGATCCTCTGGAGGTCTCATTTACCTTCTGCCAACTGTTCATTCGCACTGGTGAAGAAGCTCTAGTTAGCTACTTGGCATTTGTAGAACAGGCCCTGCTGACAATAGCCTGGAACATCAGGTGATTATGAGTATGAAACAATCAACGAAAACTGGGCCTTATCTGACCCAAGACATTACAAACGTAGATGCGTGCTTCAACGTTAAACACAAATGGCCTTTGGAAGACGGTGCCCAGGCAACTGAAGAAATCGCAAGTATGTTTCTGGCAGAATGGCTCAGCTCCCTCTCAATTCTGCACCTGCTCTTCACTGCCTCTCCCTGAACTCACATCCAGGGACTTGCTAACATGCTGAAATATCTGCGGTTTGGTTACTTAGAGACCCGATTATGGGTTAGCATGCCAGTGTCTTTTCCACCCTCCGAGTTTCATAGGGCTTAGGACAATGGTTGGCAAACAACTGCTTGTGAGCCACAACCAGCCTGCCACCTGGTCCACACTGCTCCCAAGCCAAGAGTGGATTTTACATTTTTAAATGGCTTCAAGAAAAGAAAAAAGAAAACTAAGAGTGTGCAATATGTAAACATTATCTGAGAGTCAGATTTGAGTCTCTGTGGCAGCTTGGCACAGCAAAGTTTAAAATACCAGCTAGCTGGCTTTTTATAGAAAGCATTTATTAGACCTGATTCAGAAGCCCAGAATTCTTACAAGCATATTAGATCCTATTAACGAGAAGTGCTTGCAGGATATTGAAGAGATGAAAATAAGAAAAATTGTATGCCCTTACATGATAGATCAAACCTCACACGGTTTGATGGGCTAAAGGGTAGGAGTTTGGTAAGCAGTGGGTAGATAATCTCTTCCAAATGAACAATGACAGGCTATGACTCCTACAGTTCAGAGTCTGCAATTCTGATAACTGTTCTCTCCCAGGCTTCATTCTCCCACCCTCCCAAGGATTTGTGTGAGTCCTGCATTCCTGTATTGAGTCCTTTCATCTCGAACATCTGTAAAGTTGACATCTTTCTGTATAGTTACCTTGCTCACTGGTATGACAAAATACTTGACCAAAGCTCAGGAGGAAGGGTGTATTTTGGCTCAAAGTTTCAGAGTACAGTCCATCATGGTGGAGAAGTCCTGCTAGAAGTTTGAGGCAGTTGGTAACATTTTTTTCTGTAGTTGGGAAGCAGAGAGAGAGAGAGATGCTCATTCTCAGATTTCTCCTTTTTATTCAGTCCTGGATACCACCCCACAGAGTAATGTCCCCTACCATTAAGGTGGGTCAATCAACTTCAGTTAACCCAGTCTAAAAACTTCCTCACAGATTGGTCCAGAGGTTTGTCTCCTAGGTGACTGTGTATTCTATTAAGTTGACAGTCAGTATTAACCATCATGATTTTGTTTTCAATTTTTAAAATTAATCTTATAGCTAGAGTCAAAGTATAGAATTTCCAGACAGCTATTTTCATACATAGGCTTTTATATCAATTACATCTATTTTCCTATAATGTCATATTTAATTTTTCATTACAGTTGAATAAAAATGTACCATGTAGTATGTGCCACATTTTGTTTATCCATTCATCTCTTGATAGACATCTAGACTAGTCTTTTTTCTTAGCTATTGTGAATAATGCAGTAATGAACATGGACATGCAAAGATGTCTGTGATTGGTCTATTTTTAGTTATATTTTTAGAAACCTCCATACTGATCTTCATGGTGATAGAGCTTTAGATTTTTACATGAAGTATGACTGAACCAACTGGGAAAGGTGATAATTCAATTAAAATAACAAATCAGTATCCAGTACCCAAATAGAGCAATAAGAACTGTGCTGTGGAAAAGCATGTCATAAAAGTATTAGTACCTATTCAGGGGAGAGAGGGGACCTTGAGGAAGTGAAAAATGATCTTAGATCTGCAAGATCATAGGGAAGGCCTGGAGCTTTCAGGGTGGATGTCTGGGGCTCTGAGGACAAAGAAAGTGTTCTAAGAATGAAGTGCTATGTACAACTCGTTCTAACAGATGAACACAAATATTGCTTGTTTTGAATGTTCAACCAGCCAACGCCCAGGCTGAGAGAGACCTGATTTCATTTTGGCAAAATTTGGAGGTGGAACTTTGGAGAAGTCTTTGGACGGTGAAGGGCCAATGTATATCCATCCTCTGCTTGTTCTTTGGCCCTCTTATCTTCTGCCATGGGGTGATGCTTCAAGAAGGCTCGTACCAGATGCCGACACCTTGACCAGGAGTTTCCCTACCTTTAGAAGTGTGGGAACCTGCTCTTTGTAAATCATTCCATCTGAGCTCTTGTGTTACAGAAGCACAAAAGCATCTAGGAGAGAAGCAACTACTAGAAAGAGAAAAGTGTTAGAGGGGCTAGAACTTAAGAAAAGTGTGAAACAAAATGGAGGGGCACTATAAAGCCTTCTAGGCTGGGTTAGGGTTTACGATTTTTCTCTCGGGAGCCATGGTATTTGTTTTCTGTAGGTCATGAAAACTGTATCACGGGTAGCCTAAAGACAGGCCTTGACTCATGAGTGGACAGGTGAGAGAAACGAGCATGACTAAAAAGGACAAGGTGTTTTAGCGACTAGTAGATCAGCAGGTTCACCTGGGGCACAGTGGCTATTAATTTGAAGACAGAGTGCGAGGGATCTGGCATGGCAAGGGTTTAGACTTGACTTTGGTGTTGAAGAACATTTCTCTGGGCGGCCCCAAAGGTACATACCAGAGATGTTTTCTGTGGTAAGACTTCAATTGAAATATTGGGTTTGAATTAAGGCTGAGAAAGTCTTGTCTTTTATTAATGGTGGGGTTCTGCGGCTCGTGCAGTGAGAACAAGGCTTAAAGACACAGGAAATTGGTGGCTTTGGTAAAATAAAACCTTTGAGATGTTTCTTATTGAGGAGCTGCTACAAGATTCTTTTAAAGTCTTTGCTATAGCATAAAAGATATAGGTAACGGAACTTGTGAGCAGGAGTGAGTAAAGGCCAGATGTCTTAGGCCATGTCTACAGTTAGCCAGGTCTCATGATCTTATACTATGAACAAGGCAAGAAGAAGGAGCTAAATGGAATGACATCAGTGCTTCTAGACACAAGAACGAGTTGTTTAAATTTTAAAAGGTGGTTACTGTCTTGGAAAGATGAGCACCATCAATAACATAAATCTGTACACATTTGTAAGTGGCCAGGTAAACAAAAACTAGAAGTACACTGATAAAATCAGTACGTGTCTTAGGGCAGTGGATCCAGCAAGCAGGTGGGTTACTGAGGACTATTCCCTAGAAACACTTACCTGACAGATGGAAGAAAGAGCCTTGACATGGAAGAAGAGTTTAAGTACAGTGTGCTCATGAGAGCACAGTGTGTGGACTTCCAGAGCTGTCCCCGTGAAGGCAAAGAGGCAAGGCATTTGTATCCTGGCGTCAACTTAATCATCTGCTGCAGGTTCCCAGAGGCACTTAACTCAGTAGAAAAATGAGGGGCCAGCATACGTGGATCATCTGAGAGTTAAGGGTGACTGACGCACGTGTGACATTTCTCAAAGCTACAACCTTTACAGAAGTTTTTAGAGCTGTAATCGACATAGCAGACAATTTGGCCAGTTAAAACACACAACTCGATGCCTTCTAGGACTTGTTTACAGTTGGGAAACATTATTTTTGTTTTACCCTACTGTGAGGCAGTTTCAGAGAACCTTCCTTGTCCCCCCCCCCCCCCCCATTGGAATCACTCTTGGAGGCTAGAGAGATAAATGGCTTAGTAATTTAGAGCACTTCCTGCTCTTCCAGAGGACTCAAGTTTGGTTCCCAGCACCCACTTTTGGTGGCTCACAACCACACATAACTCTTAGTCAAGAAATTTGATATCCTGTTCTGGTTTTATGGGCACTCTTCCCCACATGTGACATATACTCACACTCAAACACAAATTAAAAAAATTTTTTTTTAAAGAAATACGTGTTACCTCATAGATCAATGAACTGATATGGAGATTTGATTTAGACTTTTAGAAATTGGGAAAACTGACTCTAAGGTGTATCTATGGGTTATGCGCACTCACTGTGAGCTGGAGCCGGGAGACTATTCATATCACCTGTGATGGCTAATTTTTATTGTCAGTTTGACAGAGTTGATAAGCACCTAGAAGGTTAGCAAAACACATTTCCGTAAAGAAATGTCCAGAAAGGATCAACTAACAGAGGAAACCATTCCCCCAACTATGAGCAGCACCTTTCAATAGACTGGAGAGTTGGATGGAGTCAAAGATGAAGAAAGAATCCTGTTAGTACGGGCTTTCTCTGTGTCTCTGCCTGACCACCAGCAGGTGATTAGCTTCCGCCAGTACTCCTGCTGCCTGAGACTTTGAGGAGGCTCAATTTAACAGCGACGAACTAGACTGGATATGGTGGAATACACTTATAATCCTAGCTAGCACTTAGGAGGCTGAGGCAGGAGGGTTATAAGTTTAACTCAGCCCAGCTTGGGTTATATAGCAATACCCATCTCCGAAAAATGAATAAACAACTAAATAAATAAATAGAATGAGATGATTCATCTTTTTGAGGAAATGGTTTTCAGTCTGTGCCATGGTTATTCCAAGACACATCATTACTTTCTTTTCTTAGTAAGCCCTCGCTGGTTATATTGTGAAACAGTCCTAGATATTTTTGTAGCAAACAGGACAAAAATTGGGCTGTAGTTCAAGTAGATGACCAACTGTTATTATGTCAGGGTCTATGAAGCTACAAGGTCTAGTCTTTCTTAATAAGTGCTATGATTTGGACAGACCAGACCTCACAGGTTTGAGAATGTAGGCTGCTCTGGACAAGGTCCTCTTGTAACTACATCTTGGGTCTGATCCTCAGCCTTTTTAACCCATGTGGTTCCCAGGTGACTCTCTTTTTGTCACTTTACCTTATGCTGACGATTAGTCATCTTCCATTTCTAATATACCATTTATGACATCAATAATTACCTGACCTTGTCATACTTGTATTTGTTACCCCAAATCTCTTGAAATTCAAGACAATAAGCCTGCTAGAGCATCAAAATAACCAACATCCAATATCCCAGGTCACCAGTGGTAACAACAATGCCAGTGCACGCCGGTGTTCTGTTGTGAGTGATGGTGTCTTAATGTCACACAGGAGCAGTAGGGCTGGCCTCAGAATGACAGTTCCTAGTAAGTAGTAGGCTAGAGTTCCCAAGTAAGTTCTGTTCTGCATGCTGTTTCCTGGGGGAGTACTTTTACTACAGAATGATACAAGTCAGGGATGAAGTGTAGAAAACAGAGGAACGGACAAATTCAGGCTGTCTCGAGTTGCAACAGAAACTTCACCTGATCTGACGGAAGTTTCTGGAACTGGCATAATCCTCCAGAATTAATTCATGTGAGAAAGAGAATAAAGACATTTCTACTATAGCTATGAATACCAGTTAAATTCAAGAAACCCTCAAAGTAAAGTCTGAATCTTGACTTAAGGTGACTTCTTTCAGCCAAAGGCAGCTGGTAGAGCTAAACTGAACCAAGAGTCACTGGCAAGCCACATGCCTGGCAGCTGAGGAATTGAAGCAATTGTCCTGAATGCTTAGCATTTATTTCAGCTGGAGGCCACTAAAACAACACTCAATGTGTTAAAAAAATGTATATGTTTATATATTAGGTTTTAAGAAAAGAAAAATATGCAGAAATAGACAATCTTGTAATATTTGTATTATAAGAGCTTCAGAGATAAAAGACCAGAAACACTGGGCCTTTGGGGCCAGTCCACCTTTAATGATTAATATTTCCCCTCTAGCTAAATTTGACTTTAAAGAAGTCCCTGAACACCATAGAGGGTTTGAAGAACCAGAGGAGACATGCACTGAGAATTTTATAATAATGCTATAATCAACTTTGGACTGAGAAAAATATTCAAAACTGACACTACTGGTATTAAGAGTTCTGGATTTTTAAGGAAACACAGGGGAGTGACTCTTGTATAATATCATGTTGATGATGCCTTTGAAGAATTTTTATGAGTTTTGTTTTGCCACTTGAGATAACTTCTTTGCATAAGTTTTAGAAGAGGCATAGATTGAATGTGTCTTCTATGTACTAACTGGCCAACAAGCAATCTTCTTACATGTATTCTCTGAGCCTCAATTTTCACTTCTGTGTAATGGAAATAATGCTTCACATACCTTCACGGGTCGGGTGGGGTCAGTCAGTAAGTGGCCGGCACGCCCCCGATCAATGATAGTGACTATTACTTTATCAAATAGGAAATTTTGGTATCTAATGGATTATCTGAGCAAGGTCATCTCTCAGCAGATCATGTCCAGAGGAACAGATGTAAATTGGTGACCTGAAACTGAGTCTTAGTCATTGTCAACAGGACTAACTTGCTGGGCCTGATACAACCACCTAGTACATAGGCACCAAATGAGAAAATTGATGTTCCGATTCAGATTTTAAAACATAAAAGTAGAACTAGAGCTCATGAGAATTATTATATACTCTATTCTAGTGTTGAATCTTTCTGTATATTAATCCTGCTCTTATTAGCATTGATATTATTATTATAACTAGCTGATACAATGATCTGATCTTGATAGGGAACGGGAAGAAAAATGTAATTGTTCTTCTCCACTGTTGCTTTAATGGACTTTGTTTGATCTTGTCTTCTTCATCCATTAATGATATCTAGGACTGACAAATTCTGTAGATTTATGATGATCATCAATTTGAAGACATAATTAGAAAGTAAGTTGTTTAAATTCCAACATAGACCACAACATTATTTCAATCTCTGACAGTAAAAACTCTTTCCTACCCCAAATCCAGATGATTGTGAGTCTCTGATAGAGTGCTTATTCCCCTTCTTTCTTCCTCAATTTTACTTATTAGAAAAATAGATAGATAGACAGACAGACAGATAGATAGATATCTGAGGTAGCATAGTAAAGGAGAGAAGGGATAAAAAATGAGGGTCTAAACTTTGTGTGTATTTAGTTTTTTACATCTTTGCTTTTACAATTTTATTTTTTCTTGAATACAGTGGGAAGATAGGCTGTCTCTGTGTGGATTTCCTGAAACTGATGGTGCCCTTCCTTAGAGCCTGAACCTAGCAGGTATATTCCATATATGCTGTACCCGCTAACCTTCTACTAACTCAGTTAATCAATATGGCACTTCAAACTGGAAGAATGCTGGCCATGCTCCAGCAAACTGTTGGAAAGGAGTGTTGTATGCCTGGCTCCTTGTTTACAGTCCCTGCTATCTGCGGCTCCACAGATGTTAATTTAACTCCAAAATAATCCAGATGAGAGAGAGACTGATGTCTGATTCCATGCTCATGTGTGATCTCAAACCCCAGAGGACACCAGTTAAGATACTTAGAACTCTCTCAATGTACTTTACTGTAGTACAGAGCTAGAGTCTGTGAGTTTATGAAGTTAGCAAGCATGGGAGAGAGATGAACATTTCTAGATTCTTCCCTTTGATGGCAAAATCCTCTATGCCAAAGGAAAAGGTGTGCAGGTGGAGAAAGACGCAACTCTTATCATCGATCTCCTGGAAACCACCTGAAATGACCACTTCTGAAAAACCCCTTCCTAATTTCTCATCTCCTCAACGGATTTTGACTATAGATGGTGATCTGATAATGCTGTGGTTGGCTGACTCTTCTTCTAAAGGCTCCTAACAGACTGTGTATATTGGCTGTTCTCTAGGCCAAGTAGATGAGGCCTCTCATTTCGTGTTTGCAATGTTGGTAATTCAGCCAACATTCGAAAGAATCAGAAAAGATCCATTTATCTCCTGGAGACATTAGACAGTTTACTCAATCTCTTTGTTCTTTTTGGTACCTACATGTATGATTGCTTAAATAAAGGAATATGCACACACTTCATAGCTGCCGAACACAGCTCTTCATAAGTGGCTACCATTATATGGCATGATGTATGTGTTTAACCATAGATAAATGTTGATGCATGTACATGTATTCATTTATTCAGCACATATTTGTGAATCAGTTAACTGTTTTAAACACTTGGGAGAGGTCAATGAATAAAACAGCTTCCACAGAGCTCACTTTTTAATGAGGGAGACAAGTAAAAAAAAAATGACCAAATGAAAATGTAATTATCAGACAGAGATAAGTGCTATGGAGAAGAGACAGCCGGGACAGCAGACCAGGACTACGGTGAGTGCTGCTAAGTCAACTGATAGAAGGACTACTGATGAGCTGACATTTGAGCAGGGATGCAAGAAATTCTGAATGTTACCAGAAAATGTGTTAATTAAATTCAGCTTTACAGTCTCCAAAAGCTTGATACTATTTTAATTCAAGCAGGTGACTAAGTCTTACAGCCAAAGTAGGAAAGTCATCTTTTAAAGAGTAGGTGAGTAGGAATTTGTCTATAGAGCATATGAGAAATTGTATATTGGTCTGTCCTGGAGACGGCTTTTCTTTCTTTTTCATATACTTGGTGATTTTTCCTTTTGTTGAAAGCAAGATAAAATCTAATAGGAACTGTGGTAATATGCCTAGAGCACGAGATTCTTTTTAATCAGCTGGAGTTGAGTGGTACATGATTGTTGTAGATGTTGGCTGCTTTCATCAGAGTGCTTTCCTTGGCTTGTCTTTTGTTTTTTAAACTGTGGAGTCCATTATTTGTTGGTCAACTACTCTTGAACATGAGATCTGCCCTGGAGTGGTTGAGGTACTTACTCAGTGTCATTCCACTGGAGGAAGCTGATTTTCCCTCTCCCATCAGGTATAAGTAACAGTTCATTTGCTACCCTTATCTTCAAAAACCCCTCCTTAGAGTTCACACATTTCAGTTCTTTTCACTTCAACTTTTTGCTATCACAGGGAAGCCATACTGATGTAGTAGTAAAACCTGAAGAGTGGTTTTTAGTCTGCTGATGATACCCGGTCTGTGTTGCTAGACTTTGGTCCTCACAAGTGTGCCTTAGCTATCTACGGATCCTCCAATCTCTGAATCTTTGGGTAGAGGAACCAGAAGGAGATCATCCCTGACTTCATTCCTCAGCTCCACTGAAGAGCAGATCATTTCCCTGAAGATGCTCTCCATGAATTTCCAATAGTTATATATTTTCCTCCTTCTCTCGGGGCCAGGTGACTGCTCTCCCAGCCTAGCACCTGCCATCTTGGGGAATTCAACTGCACCCCTTACAAAAGATCATCCTCACTGAGATTCCTGCTGGTTGACACCCCCTGCACAGAGAGGTGCAGGAGGTCAAGAGATTCCCCTGGAGTATCACTGTTCCTTGTTGCCTCTTGTGCTCAACTCTGCTTCAACTGCATGTAGCTTGGGGAGGGGCTAGAATAGTGGTGATTCCATCCTGGGGCTATCCCTACTGAATGAGGCTTTTCAGGTGCAGCCTGTAGCGGGAGGAGCACCCACAATCCTGTAAGTGACCCCTCACCTCAGTTTGTTTTGGGAACCCTGGGAAGGAATAGGACATTTCTTTACTCTTCAATATGGAAACTAGGTAGGATTGCTAGAGTTAAAACTCATGAATATAGAGAATAAGACTTTCTTTTAAAATGCAATTATTTCTTAAAATATAGCTGGCATATAGCATCTACTAACAATACATTATTTATACTTTGATAAGTATTCACAAAGAGAAATTAATCATATGACTAATAATGTGATCAAGAAAGAAAACACTGACAGCATCCTAGAACTTTCCTGATAACCACATCTAGTCCATCACTCTCTAGCCAAGTCATTATCTTAATTTTAACAACACAGATTGCTTTTGCCTGATTTTGAACCTTGTACAAATAAAGTCAAATAGGTAGAATACTTTTGTGTCTGGTTTCTTTCAATCAGCATCCCATTGTAGGTTTAAGCTGTGCTGTTACAGGTAGAATCAGTTCATCCCTCCTCCTTACTGCAGAGTATTTCATGTTGAGTATGTGTGTGATTGATTCCAGTGCTAAGGTGAACAGTTAGATTGCATCCCGTTTTTCTCTGTTGGAATAGTGCTTTAGGGTCAGGATACGGTTCCATGGTAAAGGACTTAACAGGCATGAGCAAGACCTTGATTTTGACTACCAGCACTACTAATACCTTAAAACATGATGTCAACAGCAGGCTGCTGTGCCCTAAAGTACACATCTTTTCAGAAGCTGGTATAGCCCACGGAAGGGACATAACCCATAAAGATGATTATGAAGCGGAATATGAACCGTTTCTGTCAGAGACACTGAGTGCTGAGAAGATGTGCACAGAGACTGTGCTCCTCCAGACTCTCCTGAGCAGTGTGGTAGGAGTGACATGCTCTCCAATGCTTTGTCATTGTCAAGCCTCTTCAATGTAGCCCTTGAACCGTAGAAAAGGCAATGATGTGCTTTAAAATCCACCTGCTAATTTTGAGGGTGGTCGGCTTGGTGGTCTTACACGCAAGTTTCATTTCTCCAACACCTTGATGTTTGAAAATCTTCGTTAGCTGCGTCTCTTCCCACTTGTTCTCTTGCTGTGCTTGGAAATTTGGCTAATGCAGTGAAGAAATTGCCTGTTTTTCCTTTTTTTTGTTATGGGGTGCCGGAAAAGAAAACCCCAAGAGGCCTAAGGAAGTAAAAATGGACTTTTAATGAAGTGCTGGCAGGACTGTCCCAAGCAGATTAGCAGGAAGTAGCCTTGACCTCCAGCTGGTTTGAGCCTTTCTGGGCAAAACCCCTGCAATTGTGATGTCTACAGAGAGGAAGCTCTGGACATCTGCAACTAGCAAGCATTGTTTCCAGGAGCAAGATAACAGTTCAAAGGTCAGTCAGTTAACCTTTAGATCAGGGTCACATGGTATAGGAATTTAGAGCCAGTCCAGAGACCAGTTTACCTTAGGAATTTATAGTCTTTCCCCAAGATAGATTTAGCACTTCAATATTCCTAGGAATATTTTCATGAGACAGCATAATTATAGTTCAGTAGCCTATTATACTTTTCTATGTCTTGGGCTCTTAAACTCAGTGGTGTTCTAAAGCCTATGAAAATACTTTATTTATTTTTGCATTTGTGTGTGTATTTATTTAATTGAGGGTATTATGTTCCTCCTGAGCTATGTTACCATAGACAAAGTGTCCCTCGCCATCTTATTTACTGAGCTCTTAGTCATTTCCTTCTGGGAGAGCTTACAAGTGCCTCACTGACTGACAGAGATTCTCAGCCAAATAAGGTGATGTACACCTGCATTCCTAGAACTTGAGGAGTAGAGTGTGGGGCGTTTACCCACAAACCCCACAGTTCCCCCAGAGTTTTCTTGAGTGTGAGCAGCAGGAAATATTAAAGAGATGGATTTAGAATGTGGAGATAAACAGATAGAAAATAAAGGATAGCCTCGAGAGGGCCTGGAACCTAATTCCAATGGGCCCTGACTGTCTCTGCCCTAGGGTATTTATAGAAATGCCAAGGGGTGGAGCAAAAGACCTCCCCACAGCACAGCCAAATGCAGACCATCTCAGAAACCTGCACTCAGGCCTGTGGTCCTAATTATGCTCTGTGCAGACCTGCTAGGTAAAACCACTAGGAACCTGAAAATGGGCTCCCACAGTAGAGGCAGAAGGATCAGTGTTCAAAGCCACCCTTGTGCTGTATAATGATTTCTACCTTCTAGGCCAACCTGGGCTACATGCTCCTCTATCTCAAAAAAAGAAAAGAGGGTTTTTAGTGATTTATTTGCTCGACTTTGAAAACTTCTGGATATAATAATCTTCAGTGATTATATCCCCTCTGTGGGGGAATCAATAGTTAAACTGTTCTACACAGAGTGAGCATCATGAATTCACACTTGTAACATTTGCTTTGGCCCATTTTCAGGAGTGTTGAAGGCAGCGCTTACACTCCACAGTAGGTATCAGTACTCTGAGGAGTTGCTGTATGATTCAGCTGAAAGACAGACAAATGTGTTGACATCATAATATATCCACTAATGTACCACTAAACATATTCCCCAAAGTGTTGAAAGGGCAGCGTCCACTGTCATCTTATAAACTGTACTAATGGTGTTGGCATTGAGAACTGATGGGTGTAAAAAAGAAAATGAACAGCTGGAAATGTGCTTTAACTAGGAGGCTGGATTTGCAGGATCACAGCAAAACAAGTCTCAAAGTAAAGGGGTCTATTATCTTAGATCGCACCACAGATACAATGACTCAGCAAGATGCCAGCAGGATGACCCATTGGGAGGAGGGAGGCGAGGAGCAGACAGGGTTAATTGGGGGTGTAGAGCTTTCACTTTTTTCTAAAGAATTTTTTTTGAAATTAAAACAAGCAAGAGCTTCTCAAATGGTAAGAACTGCTATTTATCTATCAATACCGGTTTTTAAATGGTTTTTAAATGAAATGCTGCATACTGTTATTCTATTATCAAAATTCTAACTCCACTCACATGTAAGAGTTCCTAAATAATTGAAACACACTACACATCATAAATAAAGAAATGAAAATAATGTCTCTTTAGGTTCTAGAACTTAAAAAAATATGATATGAGAAAGGAGATATAAAAGACATGTCTTTCTCCCCTTTATTGGAATGGAAAATATAAGCAGAATTGCACCTGTGACCTATAGCAGATAAGTATATTAAGAAAATATACTGCCTCCTTACCTCCTAAGTTTTTGAATGGGGATCTCATGTAGCCCAGGCTACCCTTGAATTTTCTATGTATTTGGTTGTGGCTGCTCCTGAACTCTTTGCCCTCCATTTCTACCTGCCGTATTTGGGATTACAGGCATAGGCCACCACATCTGGCTTGTTCTTCTCTCTCATCCCAGAGCTGCCCATCTCTGTGCCCGTCATCAAAGAGTTTCTCTACTCCTTGCAGAATAAATACCTGCTACTTGGTTTTTCTGTGTGTGTGTAATGAGGTAAGGTGATTGCACTTAGTTTTGATAGAGTGCAAAGGTCCAGTGTCCTTTGTCCCCCCCCCCAGAGGTCTAGGAATGCTTTCATAGTTAACACTGACCAGGGTAGCCAGCCTTGTTCACTTCTGGATCTCAGAACTGGGACTGGGCCTGGTACCCACTCTGAAGTAGAGAGTGATCTACACCTATCTTACCATCAGTTTTCTGGGTGCTCTCATACTCTTTGGTCTGAGTTGATGTCACAGGGGAGCCGGAAGGATTGAGAATTGCCTCCTGCTGCCCAAAGCACATGCGCCATCAATGAAGGACATTCTCTCATTCCCTGAGTATGAAGTCAAGGAAATCCAAACTCAAAACCATTTTGAGCTTCAAGATGACAGCTTCTTGATCTATAATAAAGTACCATCATCGTCTAATACAGTATCCATCATTAAATATATATATATATATATATATATATATCACAACAGTAGACTCAACAGTGAGCAGTTATTGAATCCCTTATGACACATATGATGAGCAAAAGGTACAACTAATAAGGTCACCTCACAGGTGAGAAATGGGAGTACAAAGATGGTAAGAAAACTGTATCTGAAGGCAGAGGAATCTGCCTATGACAGAATCAGGGGTCAAGGTCATAGGGGTTTGACTGCATCAGCCCACATCCCCTTAGAATGGCTGCTATTACAGCTCCCTAATGTTAGCCATCCTTTCCTCATTTCCAGCTCATACGTTAATAATTGTTTTCCTTTCCCTGGATACCAATCCGTTCTTCCGGTCTCTTGTGATAACTGTATTTCAGAAGTTATCCACGTGGCTGAAGCCCACCCAGAACTTCTTTTTCCCTTCTTCAAAAGTGTCTTAAGTTTGTAGTTTTCTTTCTAAATGGCATTCTGAAGATGGTATTGTGTGCACATAGGCCCAGCATGGTCGTTAGTGGTGGCGATTTTTTTTTCTGCTGTAAAGTCACTTTGAATTGAATTTTGTCTATGTTGTCTCCCATTCCACACATGCTATTGTCAGTGTGTTGTGGCTGTTTAGGGTCCCAACATGAGAAAGAGAGTGGTCAGAGAATTTAACTAAGCCTGGTCTAGTGGATCTGAAGTTCCTTCGGATTGGAGAAAGTAGTCCTGCTAACTTTTTCCTTACTGGAGGGCTACGGGAGCTTCTTGTGTCTTCAAAGTTTGTTAAACTCTCATACCATTTGTTAAACATTTCCTCACTACACAGACTCCTCGAGCCTATGGAGAGTTCCTAAGAGCACTTGCATCCTGTTTTCTTCCCATATTGTATATTGTTGGAAGACACAATCATGAATGAGACAGGCTCTCTTTTCTCAAGAAACACTTTGATATGTAAATCTAAAGGTAGAAGATGTTCCAGAAGAACAGGATCCCTCTCTCTAGTACCTTTTGGCTAACAAAAGAAATAAGTATCGAAAGTTGTGGTACCCAGTTTGTGAGAGTTTAAAAAAAAATAGGCCTGAAGGTATAATTCAGTGGGAGAGCGCTTGCCTTGCCTGGAGTGTCTGAAGCCCTGGGGTTCAGTCTCTAGGACGACACACACACACACACACACACACACACACACGCGCGCGCGCGCACACACACACACACACATACATACACATACACACACACATACATACACATACACATACACACACACACACATACACACACATACACACACATACATACACACACATACACACACACACACACACACACACACGCACACACACACATACACACACACACATACACACACACACACACACACACAGCAAGCATTATCGCTGAAGTGATATTATGAATCCGCCAGATAAAACAAGATACCAATTAAATGTGACTTTCAGATAAAGAATACATAATTTTTGTTTTTTAATTTCTACTTACTAAAATGGACAGCCCTAATAAAATATTAGTTCATGTTTAAGTTATATTTTCTTATTTGTGAAGAATCAATGACATAATAGACATGGGATGAAAATTAGTATCAGCCACATGTGGAATAAAATGTCCTTAGGAGGCTTGGACAACATAGTGAGACACAGTCTCATGAACAAATAAACAACAATCCAGGTCTTTGCTGCTTTTGGTTTCTGGGATGTCTTGTTTTAATTTTCTATGAATCTTTCATGCATTTGTCTAGTTATTCTGGCTATTATGTAACAATCTACCCCAAACTAAACAAGCTGTTCTTTGTCTGTCTCTGTCTCTGTCTCTGTCTCTGTCTCTTTTTCTCTGTCTCTGTCTCTGTCTCTCTCTCTCTTTCTGTGTGTGTGTGTGTGTGTGTGTGTGTGTGTGTGTGTGTGTGTGCATCTTCTGAGTATTGGCACACTTGGTAGTGTGTTCTTTGTTAGGGTTGTTGTTACATTTAGAAATGCCCATCCAAAGCTCATGGCTTGCTTACCCAGTGATAGGCTTTTGAGCAGAGTTTGGACCAAAAGTGCTCTAATTCCACTGATAGACTCTACCATTGAAAGGCTCTAACTCCGCTCATGAATTCATAACAGGAACTGTTATGATTGACTATTAGGAAGTGGGCTTGTTGGCTAGACTGGCGTGTGTGTACCTTTGAAGGCTATACCTTGTCTCCAGCACTTCCTCTCTGCACAACCTCTTCTTCTTCCTCTTCTCTCAGGCTACCATTAGGTGAACAGCTTCCTCTCACCATTGCCCTTGCACAAGCCAAAAAGCAATGAAGCAGGTCAATTGTGGCCTGAAACATGGGAAATCGCAAGTTAAAAGAAATCCTTCTTCTTTAAGTAGAATTCCTTGGTGTCATATTTAATCACACTGATGAAAACTGGTAAAAGAGTAATTTATGTGTTATAGATAGATGGCCTGTGACTGAGAATTACCAGAAAGCATCTTCACCTATGGGTCTGTCATCCAGGGCTGACTGGTCACCCTCTCCCCAAGGCCTTTGCAAGTGGCTACTTTGGGTCCATATGTGTTAGAGTCCTTACATTTCCTATACTGTGCTGGCAATCATTTAAAGAAAAAAGAAAATAGAGACTCGATTTCTTAAATCCTTGTTCAAAAAAAAACAGATAATAATTCACATTTTTCTAATAGTTGAGAGAGATTTCAAAACTCTCCTGGACTCACGAGAACTAGAGATAGAAGCCCAACTCTCAGTGTGAAGTGTGTGTATGTATCAACCACTATAATATGATTGTCATTTCCTGGTAATTATTAGCTAGAAAGATGGGTACATAAAAATATGGAGGCTTCAAAATACAGATAAAAGAAGAAATCCAAGATTAAAAACAAAGATTAAAATCAAAGAATAAAAGTATCTATTTTTTAAAATCACTATTAAGAAATTTAAATAACTAGGAATGTGTTTCATAGTCTAGATATTTGATGGTCAATACAATAATATATAAGCAAAATATTTATTTCCCAGTTGTAAAAGTAGCCAGCCATGAAGAGCCCTTCCTTATTGCACGGCTGAGCTGAAATTCTTCTCCCTACCAAAGTTACAATACACAATGACTCCCTCCCAGCTTTGACTTTGGGTAAGATTATTCTTCTCCCTCTTTTTTTTCACTCAAGTATGTCTTCTCCTTTTCAACAGGGTTTATATTAGGAAAGCTACCAGATTTAGAGTGATTTCTTTCTTATTCCCTTACCTGAGAGATTTCAATGTATTTAGCTTATGTGGACTTGATTTTGGTTCTTAGCCTCCACCTATTTTCAGGACTCCACATGTCAGTAGAACAATTCTATGACATTGTCCTTCACCTGCCATGACTAGAATACTTTTTCCACACCCAATACCTTTTTCTTTACTTTTGTCTCAAATCCTCACTCATCCCTGCCTGCCTCACAGAAAATGCTTTTTTAAAGCATGCAAATTGTTTAAAGTTTCCCATTGTTTCCTAGAGAGAAATGAAGGGAAATATGGGATATGAACAAGGGCATAATGAGAGAGTAAAAACCACCAGGACTTGAAATGTTAAAATCCACAAAATATGCAAAATGCCTTGAGGCAGGAGAATATCACTGTCTCACAGAAGGCAGGAAATTACTAAGAGAAATTTAAATGATGTGCTGGAGAATGTCAACTGCATTTGGAATGGAGCTCTGGATTTTTATAGGAATTGAATACACATTTCAGTCATTAAAATGAAATGCTCTGAAATTGTTTCAGATTGAACTTTACATAGGCCGAGGAAGAAATTGCAATTAAATGTATCATGCCAAGTTTTTAATTTATAACATGAGACATGGGGATTTCTGAAGAGGAAATAAAGTGCAAAGTTTCTCTCTAGAACCCCTTTCATTTCTAGAGTATTCACAATTTTGGAGCACAACTATCTCCCCATATCCACGCCATTAAATCCCTAGGAGAATGATGTGGGCAGGACCTTCAGATTTAGGAAGAGATACAGCTCCAACAGATCCATGTTACTGTGATCGAGTTTGAAACTCTCAGAATCCTATTCCGATCATTCCTGCTGCTTGTTGCATGCTTCTCCAACATGAAGGTCCCTTGTCCCTCTGGAACCAAACTTTTGTATGTAGTCCAGTCCAGAGTGCTTCTTCATGAGCACTCAGTAACAAAATCCCGGTGGCCCCACTGCTTCGCCAGGGCCCCAGCCCTCAGGATTAACTTGGCATTTATGCTTGACTTTTCTGTTTCTGGCCTCCTTGTGGGTCTGTTTTGCTTCTCCTCAGATAAGTGGTTGCCAAGTTTCTTCCTTAATTTTTTTTAACCTCTTTGATTCATTATGTGGAAGATAGTAAGCATCCTTGAGCTTGGTTGAATTATCTCGATTACCGGAAGGACCAGTATTAATTATTTTTTCTGTTGCTGTGATGAAACATGACTGAGACAACTTGTAGAAGAAGGCAGTTTATTGGAAGGACGAGTCCATCACGGATGGGAAACAAGTCAGCAAGGAAAGGTGTGAAAGATTCGAGAAGCTGAGCCCTTCCATCTTCAGACTCAAGCCCAGCAGAGACAGCAGACTGAAAGTGGAAGGAAGCTTTTAACTTTCAAACCCCACCCCTAGTGACATACTTCCTCTACTAGGCCACACTTCTTAAACTTCTCCCAGACAGTGCCACCAGCTGGGTACCGAGGTTTTAGATATCTGAGCCCATGGAGGACATTTCTCCCAGAAAAGGCAGAGCGGTTCTAAAGGGTCATATAAGACATTTAACGGTGGCCTGGCCTTCTGTGGCTCCTATACAGAGAGCAAACAAACGTCAAAAAAGCCTTGTAACCAAGAAGTAAGGGCCAGCTGGATTTATCAGTTCTTTGCTCTGCAGATAGAAAAAACATCAAATATAACCAACAAGAATGAATCTGTGAGGGCCACAGGCAGGGCAGGTAACCTTGACCTTTGTGATGTGGATTTTTATGTCCTTTTACTTCCTCCCATACCAAATCTTAAAGATTTCTTTCCAATTTCTCAGTCAACGTTGTTCTTCCCCCCTAATTTCCTAAAAACCCCACTACTACCCTTGAGTTTCTCCAGACCCTAATATCTGTGTTCTCAAATATTTTTTCCACAGTGTGACACACAATAACTTGAGCTCTTCTTCCATTGTGCAAACTAAATGATTCTTCCAAATTCTCAGTAAGTGTGCCCCCTTTACAATTGCGATGTTAGAATCCGAGTTCCTAGACAACGGTGCTTCTGAAGGGACTCGCTCCTTTTCTTTGCCATCCTTACCCCTTTGAGGCCCTCTATTCTCATTTATCACTGCTGCATTCTGGCAGGAAGAATGAGAAAAATAGATTAAGAGGAATTTAACAGCACAGCATTTTGTACAGCATAGTAAATCAAGAATGTAGTTGGTATAGCAACTCTGTAATACAGTCTGGGCTCCTTTCCTTTCTTCATAATTTCTTTCTTTTTTTGCTGCATGAGTGTGTATTGTGTGCTAGTATATGTATCCGTGTGTGTGTGTGTGTGTGTGTGTGTGTGTGTGCGCGCGCGCAGGCAGATGAACACGCTTATTTGTGACCAGGTAGGCATTTGGGATCTTTTTGATCACTTTCGACTTTATTCACTGAGGTCGGGTCTCTCAGTTCAAGCCCAGATAGCTGTCTCCACTAGTCTAGACAGCCACTCGCTCCAGAGATCCCCGTTCTCTGCTTCTGAGCATCACTGGGGTTAGAGAGGGGTTGCTGTGCTCACTCAGTGTTTATCCTGGTGCCGGGGATCTGAGCTCCAATACTGATGTTTGTGTGGCAAATGCGATGTCTGAACTATCTCCTTGATTCTATTTTCTTGTGTTATTAGAAAAAAAATATTTTTAAACTTAGCTTATAAAGTAAGAGGTTTCTATGTGGGATTTCCTAATGTATTTCATGGGTTGATTCTCCTACTCCGCTACTCCAATATAAGATCTGGCTGATTTGGGGTGAAAGCGAAACACAATGCCACTGCTCTGGAGCAGTTCTGGATTCAGTCAGGTACAGGGCTTGGATTAGCTTTTATTCTGTTTTCCTGAGGATTGTCCTCGGTGCCTTAGTACCTCCACCTGGGCCCTTCTTTCTACTCTTTGAGTCATCTTTTCTATTTCAGTAAGAGTCATTTATGTCTGTGGTTGTTGAGTGTCTGCATTTAGAAGTTCAAGAGTTCAACAGCCTCTTTTAAGTTTGATTTTCTTTTTCTGATACAATTCATAAAAAGCTTCCTGGTCTTTCTGTGCATTAACCAACCTTATTAGACACCAGTACACCCACAAGTCTTCTCAAGATAAACCACTTTTTCCCTAGTATGTACCAGTGAGATTGCTTAGGCAATGCCTTAGGTAGAGTGGACCGCTATTGAATTGAACGGATCTCTTGAGGCATGCCTTGAGGATAAGTCCTTAAACTGGCCATGGTTGCCCAAGCTTGTAATCTTAACACTCAGCCCTCAGGGGCTGGTAGCAGGAGGATCAGAAATTCAAGATTACCTTCAGCTACATAACAAGGTAGAGGCTAACCTCAGCTACATATGACCCTATCATAGCAGGGAAGAAAAAAAATCTGGTGACAGAGACAAAGTTAGAGATTCATGCTGTCACCTACAGCAGACTGAGGAGTTCCCTTAAAGTTTTAGGGACCCCTTCATTATGACTTAGAAAAGCCATCATAAAGCAAAGTTAAGATTTGTGTGAGTATATGTGTGGGGTTGTGGATGGTGTGTGTGTGTGTGTGTGTGTGTGTGCGTGTGTGTGTGTGTGTGTGAGTGCGTGTGTGTGTGTGTGTGTGTGTGTGTGTGTGTGTGTGTGTGTGTATTTATGCATACCTAGGCACTCGTGTGGAGGTAAGAGGACAGCTTGCAGAATCATCTTTCTTCTTCTATCACATGGGTCCCAGGGATTAAACTCAGGTTTGCAGCCATCGTGTTGAGCCAATTAACTGGCTGCAGATACATTTTAATACAGAATTTTAAGCATGAGGATTAAAAGTAAGAAGTTTCTGTGGAAGAAAATAAGACTTATTCCAGAGCATGGGTGTGGGTTGCTCAAGAAAGGGTCCCCATTCATTGTCTTTGTTCCATTTGAGTTACTTGTGAGTTGTGATCTTCAAAAGGATAAGAAATCAAAATGAGATGACAGGGTAGTTCCCTTAAGGCTCCCGATAGGATTACAATTAATAAGCTAAACTTACAGCTCAGGGATTCAGGAACACGACAATCTTTACTGTAAACAAAAGTTCACCTGCTCCTTTGAGATTCACAGAAAGAATCCCTATCCGAGGATATATACATTCAGGGCTTAAGCCAGGATCAATGCTGTTTTAATGGAAAATATTTATATGCATGTATTTACCCTAATGTAATATTCTCTATGTAGCAAACCATAGCAAATGTTAATTGAGGAGAATTCTTGCTTCTCAGTTGGCAAGATGCTTCAGCCTATGTCTAGGGGGAAGGCTTGTCTCCTTTCCCATATTCCCACAGCCTTCTCTGTCTTTCACCCTGCCATTTTAGTGTGAAAATTTCCTTGATGTTCTTTCTGATAATCCCATAGTCACATTTGGGGTTTGCTCATTGGCCTGAGCATTTTCATTCTTTGGAACTCTCTCTACCTGAAAGACTTTCGTATGAAATCGTTTGTGTTTTGACAAGTTATTTAAATTCCGTTCAAAACTTGACTTTTTGTTGCTGTTAGTTAGAATTACTGTTGCTGTGATAAAACACCACAAACAAAAACAATTTGGGGAGAAAAGTGTTTGGTTTATGTATCCTAAGTGATAATCCACTGAGGAAAGCCACGGTAAGAACTCAAATCCAGCAGGGACCTTAGGCAGGAGCTGATGCTGAGGCCATGGAGGAGTGCTGCTTACTGGCTTGATCTCCATGGCTTGCTCAGCCTGCTTTCTTATAAAAGCTAGGAGAAAGAACCAGGGGTGTCACCTCCCACAATGCACTGGGTTCTCACACTTCAATCACTAGTTAAGAAAGTGCCCTATAGCTTGCCTCTAGCTGGATCTTATGGAGACAGTTTCTCAATTTGTGGTTCCCGTCTCTGCGATGACTCCAGATTGTGTCAAATTGACATAAAACTAGCCAGCACTGTTCTCACTTCATCTTAGTTTTTCTCTTTTCCCTCATTTTAGGGTGGGCAGCTGGAAGAAGCCAAGTGGTCCACTCAACACTTCCTGGAGATCTCCTTAGGTAGAGCACGTTCATTAGTTACATTTGTTTCCACGTGTCCTCGGCTCACCTTCAGACTTGACCTCTCTGATATCACATAGAGGGGTCTCTTTTTCTTAACCCTCTAGGAATGGTTTCCCATCTCTCCTCCAAGTTTCCCTGCAGCGCCTTGAGGTACCTTAACATTCTGCTGAACTTTTCTCCGAGCCTTTTGATGCTTTCCTTCCTTACTGGTCTCTACAAGTTCTTCCACTTTCCCCCTCACCTGCAAACCAGTGTCCTCTGGTTCTGGTATTTACTACCAGGCTCCAGTTTGTGATGCTGTATACAGTTTGAAGAATCTGCTGTTTCATATAAGCACTACGCACTATTGGATTTGCACCGCTGGAGCTCCTGAATCTATTGTCTCATAAACATGTAAGAATCAAACTTTATGTTTGCTCTCTCTCCTGGTCCCCCCCCCCGCTGCCGTGTGTGTGTGTGTGTGTGTGTGTGTGTGTGTTGGATTTAGAAAGGGTGTGACTGTGCAGTTCTGGCTCACGATCTTATACAGTTTCAACCAGACAGTGGGAGCAGCCAAAAACTGCACGTGGCTGTTTTGATAGGGTCTTAGCACTTCTCCATTGCTCTTTCTTTGTAGGTTACTGTGGGCTTCCTCGCCGCATGTTGGCCTCAGATATGGACTTCTCAACTTGCTATTTAGGGATCAAAGGTAAGCATTTAAGAAAGTAAGAATGAAGACTGGTTGCCTGTGTCACTGAACTTCACAATTTGCCAAGCCTAATAGCTGCTGCATTTGAAGGGTTCCGAGTGCATCATAATCCCACAGAGATTCAAGGTGAAGGTCATTCTGTTTTACCTCTTGAAGGAGAAAGGAAAGAGCATAATGGTCAATTTGATTTTGCATATTTTTAATTAGTGGAGAAAGCCTGTGCCTTTGGCATATAAAGATAAGAGAATGGCACTATTGGAAAGACGAAGCTAGGTCCTCTGGGAAGAGAGCCTTTGTGCCACCAAGGAATAAAAGATACAGATAGTTACTATGGTGGCAGATATGTCTAACATAAAATTTGGCATTTTAAATGTATACTTCAGTTTCATAAAACCAGAACATGCAACCATTATGTCTCTCAAATAGAGGCAGTCATGTTTTGGGCAAAACCAGGTGCTGGAAGACCTGAACCATGATAAGTGTTAAAAAAAAAACAAAAAACCAACCACTCTCCCCAAAGAGGAACTCTGCTAAGAAAGAAGGGAGACATAGGGCCGATGACCTACCAGTGATACAAGGTTGGAAGATGCTTGTTACAGCGATCAGGGGTTGGTGAGAAACCCTGTTGGCAGTGGCCATGATAACATAGTTGTAGATAGAAATTTCTTCATTCCTGCCTTGCCCAGCAGTCTAGACGAATCTCTCCCACCTGCAGTCCCACAGCCACTTATAAGATAATCACTCAAAAGCTTAATAGTAATTATAAACTGTATGGACTATGGTTCAAGCTTCTGGCTACCTAACTCTTTCATCTTAAATTAACCCATTCCTATTAATCTATATGTTGTCACATGGCCGTGGCATTACTGGTCTGCTGTCATCTTGTCGCTCCTTTGGCAGCGGGCTGGTGTTTCCCTCAACTCCGCCCTCCTTCTCTCTGTATATCTGCTTGAATTTCTCTCCTGGCTGTAAGCTTTTTGCCATAGGCCAAAACAGCTTTATTTATTATGCAGTGGGAGCCACACATATTCACAGCATACAGAAAGACATCCCACAGAACTTCCCTTTTTCTGTCTAATAAAAAAAAAAACGGTTTTAACTTTAACATAGTAAAATTATATAACAAAACAATTATCAAGCAAGAATTACAATTACAATATGTAGTCTATTTGTATTTGGCAAAATTAAAGAAAATACTCTATCATCTATCCTAGTTTTGTGAGTCTAAAGTTTTATATCTAATTTATCTCTAACATGACTAAGGAAAACTGTAACTATCTAGTCTTCAACTCCATCAAAGACCTCAGAAGGATATAATATTACTTAAGTAAACAAGAAGTACATTTTAAGCAACTTCCAAAATTCTAGAAATAACAGAGACATCTGGCTGCCTGGACAGTCATCCAAAATTCCTCTGTAACATTGGGGCACCTATCTTCAGCCTACAGGCCTAGAGTCTCTGGCACAGCTTTCAGTGAAGCAGGAAACTTTAAGGACTGTTCCACCCATTCTGGCAAAGTTTGTCAGTTGCTTCTGCCTGTGTCCTGTAGAATGTCTGGCAGTTTCTTCTGCGAAGCAGGAACCTGAAGGATCATCTCCCCTTGCAAAGTTCGGTGGTCACCTTTCTATGAGTCCTGTATGTCCACTTTATACAACATACTGTCAAGCAGTCCAGGTAAGAACAGTGTCTTGCCTAAATGGCTAACTTTTGCCATAAAGAAAGCAAACTCCATATGGAGTTTCTTTGATGCCCATCATCTTCTCTGAAGTAGATTGGTGCTGCCAGGAGCAGACATGTCTCAACATCCAGAAAAGTCTAAATGTTCTTAAAACATTTTAAATGCCATATTCTGTAGGTCTTCAAAGTGTTTAAAGATTACCTACCTAATTGAAATATATCTATGTATGTATACCTAGAAAACTTAACTAACATGACTATAAGTTTGATTATCATAGATGACTAATTATTAATCTGTATTTAATTATACATTATAATTTTAGATGAGTTGCATAAACATAATACCTTAAACAAAAGTGTATATATATATATATATATATATATATTATAACAAACTTGACTTTAAATTAGTGTCAATAAACCAAAATTCATAGCAATGTAAAATATTTCAAACAAGTAGTTGCTCTTTAAAAGTAGATTCAATAATCTACCCTTTCATCCTATCATATCTATATTCCCTTTTCTTCTTTAGAAAGAGATTGCATTTATAATCAACCCCTTTTAACTAAAAATAAACATTCATCAACACTATTTTGAGAGTTTGGGCATATCTTCCCATACTACTTTCTGCTGATTGGGGGTGCTGGTATTCTTATGAGAATCCTGAGAAAATTAAGAACTATGGTTAAATTTTGTCTGTAGTAGTCTGTGAGGCTGGATCATCTCAGTTAGTAGCTGTGAAGCTGTTTTGGATGTTGGATCATCTGGGACATAGCTATCATCAGAGACCTTTCAGGAGGTCTTGGTTGATCACACCATATTAGCCTGGAAGCAATCCATAGGTTCTCATCTTTTGTGGAAACAAAAGCAGAATCTCTTTTCCAAAGCAACATATCCTTAGACATAAATTTTGAAGTCAAGATACCTTTAAAATATGCATATTGGTTTAACTTAGTAGCCCCTACAATCAAATGTCTTTCTGCAGTTAAAAATCCCAAAAACAATATAATAATATGTAGTGTCCAGATTCTTTGTGTAATTTCCATCTTTATTTAGCTTAACTTTCATATTATTCTTACTCTCCCTTTAAAGACTTTATTTTTAAAAACTTTTTGTTTATATAACTACCTATATTCCTTTTCCTCTCTCTTGCAAGCCTATGTGTATTTTTACATATATTGTAAACCATATAGAAGTTTTGTGTATCTGTAATCATTTTTTGACCATTGATTTAAACTGTAGCATGACTAGGACCAAAGCAGCAGCCCTGGCTGCTGGCTTCACCCTGCTTGGGTTTTTAACATGGCAGAGGTACATTTACCTCCAGCTCTGGGAGCCATGCTCACCACCAACTCTGGGAAGCAGTGGGTCCATGCCTCCATCAAGCATCAAGCAGCGTGTAGCCCAGAACTTTTTTGTTTTTTCTGTACTAGCAAAAGCTAAATCTGCCATGCAGCACGCTGTGAAGCTTGGAGATGCCTCTGTGTACTGTGGCAGGAATCGCCATGCGTTCTCAAGCTGGAATGCTGGAGCGTCTCTGTACAGTAGCAACTCTGTACTGCTAGCCCTCATGAGACATACGAAGTAATAAGCTGCTCTTAGCTCCATTTTAGTAAATTCTTTCAGGTTTTAGGTGGGAACTCTTGCCCCATGTTGGGCACCAAATGTAGATGGAAATTTCTTCGGTCCTGCCTTGCCCAGCAGTCCAGACGAATCTCTCCCACCAGTGGTCCCACAGCTGCTTATAAAATAATGACTCAATGACTTAATATTAATTACAAACTGTAGGTCCTATGGCTCAAGCTTCTGGCTACCTAACTCTTTAATCTTAAATTAACCCATTCCTATTAATCTATATGTTATCACATGGCCATGGCATTACTGGTCTGCAGGCATCTTGTTCCTTCAGAAGTGGCTGGCATCTCCCCTGACTCTGCCCTTCTCTCTGTATCTTTGCTTGAATTTTCTTCCTGGCTGTAAGCTTTCTTGCCATAGGCCAAAACAGCTTTATTTAGTATCCAATGGGAGCCACACATATTCACAGCATACAGAAAGATATCCCACAGCACATAGTGAAGCAAGGCTATCCTTATGATGAAAACAGAGATGGGATTCATCACAGCCTATTCCACAGGGATATGCAAGCACAGGCTAAATCAGAAGACAGCAAACTGTTTGAACCCCTCAATTCTTTCTTAGCACAAAGATTGATCATCCCAGTGCACAGAAAACAGTCTTATTCCAGCATAGAGAACTTATCTCTAATAAAGTTACAGATGATGCAGTGACCAGCTGGGGAAAAAATAGAACTTTTTTTAATTCTAGTTCTGTAGAACCCATCATATCAGCTACTTTAGAATGAATACTCTACTCTTTAAAAACTGGAGAAGATCGACATTGAACTCACCTTCTGGTTTAATATATTCCGAGCAACCGTGTTCACTAACATGTGCTTATATTACATTCCTGATGCAGAGTAACTCCGACATTAGAACAGATAAGCTGAGTGGCACCCCTGATTTCATTCTAGTGTTATTATAACTCTTTGCTGTCAGGAGAGCCAGGCTGTTTGGCTTCCTTTCAGTAAGAAATTGTCAGCTGATAGGCAAAACTTCAAGAATAATTAAAGACAGGGTACGTATACTCCTCTGGGAAAATCAATCTTTTGCAAATGCATTTAAATGAATTCAGTATCCTTCCCTTTAATAGTGCTTATCTAGGTGTAAACATTTATTCTAAATTTTGTTATGCCATCCAATGATGCCTCTTTAAAAATAAATTACAGTGTTAAAGTAACAGAGGGGGGTGTTGGGTAAGAAAGGAAGAAAAAAAAAACCCAGGAACATTCCCTGTGTGTCTCCCCTCATCTCATGTACACTTAAAGAATGCCAACTAAATCCCCAAACACTTCCTGCTACCTGAGACTTCAGTCAAGTGTCTCAGTAAATGTTTAATTCATGCTTATCTCTTATTTAGCATGCCAGGAAGAGAGAGATTTGTTTTTGGTGGGAATTCATTTTGGTAAATGCCACAGGTTAACTCAGCAGCTTTGGCATTTACCTAAACTAGGAGAGGGGAGTTGACCATACTGGCCATTCTTTTGGGAAAACCAGACATTGACACTTGGATTAGGGCACTGATGAATGTCAATTCATCTGTTCATGTCACTCTTCCACAAAAACACCGGAAGCTTATTTTTGTCATATTAGTATCCTACTTAGAGTGTCTTCAAGAACTCACTGTTGTGCTTAGAGCTGGACACAGGACAGCAGAGCTGTTTGGAAAATGGTGTTGGAATTAGAATTCCATCAGTTGAACTCACCGTGTGATCTCCCTGGTATGAAGATATCATGGATATCATTTGGGTACCTTATCTCCTTAAAGTCTTATAGCTACACCCAGGGTAAGATACATGTCCCACATGATAACTTTCTCAAAAGAAGAGGAAGCCCAGATTCAGAAAATATACATTTATGGTTTGAGGTCTATCTAGTGATGGGCAGAACTGGGACTACATGACTTCAAGGTCAATGGTTCCAGTTCTATTACTGTGTCTGGGCAGGAGCAGACCGGGTGGGATAATGGTAATAATATGGATTTCATGCAAATATTCATCTACCTCATTTAATGCTGATTTATTGAGTATAATTGGCCATTTGGTAGAATGTAGAAGAAGTTAGATTTGCACAACTGATTGTAGTTACTCTCAAAGCAGAGAGTAAAATGAAATGGAAATTATTCAAAATCATAGTCAAAAGATTTGGATTTCAATTTGCTTCCTTTATAAAAGAGTTCGGTGAACATGGACACGCTATGGTAACACAAAGAGAAGACAGACTTTCAGAGGGCTTTCAACTGTGGCTCTAGATTTCCTCTGATCTCCAACTGCATGCTTATTGTGCTTGTTTTGAGATAGGGTTTCATTATGAAGTTCCAGCTGCTCTGGAACTTACTATGTAGACCAGGCTGTTGTTGAACTCATAGAGATCAGCATGCTTTTGTCTCTGATTTAGTCCATGCTCTATTGCTATGAAGAGACACCATGACCAAGGCAACTCTGACCGCCCCCCCCCAAAAAAAAAGCATTTAATTGGGACTTGCTTAAAGTTCAGAGGCTTAGTCCATTCTCATCATAGCAGGAAACCTGCCCTTTGTAGTGAATGACAAAGCACCATTTACACTTGGGTTGGGGCATATCTAAGAAGGTAACTAAAGAAGCATGGTAACAGTGGTTTGGATGCAGATCTGTGTTAAGGGTCGGTCTAGATGTTGTCAGGAGAAGTTGTGGGTCTTTGGAGGTGGGTGCTAAGTTATAGTGTTGTGAGACCAAAATGAGCCATCTTAGAAATAAGACCAAAATGCCTTCACCGAAAAACTAAGGCCTAAGATTTCTCCTTCTAGGAATAGGCCAATAGTTACTGAAACAAGTCAGTTCAGATTCCAGAAACCAGGAAGTGTAATAGTACAGAGTCACAAGATAGTCACGAGGTAATGCCTGCTGGACTATGGAATGTCCTCTCCCTGGTTTCCAGGGTAACTGACCATAAAAATGCCCCCACCTGAGGGCAGCCAATGAGAAATGGTGGCGGGCAACCACTTCCTTAGAAGTAAGATTAAGCCATGATTTCTAGAAAGCCCCTAGAAGCGAGCCAATCAGAATTGTACCTGTACTAGCACCCCTAAATGATGTAACCTTGTGATTTTTCCCTTTAAAAGCTGAGCTTGCAGATAGGTGGGCACTTCCTCCAGCCTCCACTGTGTTGGATGTATTGGACGAAGTCCCTGCCTAGGCTTGTATTTGGATATCCCAGAATTAAACCTTGCTTTTGCATTCCAGCATGCTCGTCTTTGGTGGTCTCTCTGGGGGTTATAATCTGGGCACAACAGTATGGCTTCCAAAGAAATTAGGGACCTCAGCCCATCCTTTTTTTCCTTCCTTCCTGGCTGATGGGGTGAAAAATTTTCTCTGCCCTGCATTTCCCTCCATTGCTATGTCTCTCCCATCAAAGGACCATGGCAATGGCTTTATGCAGTCTTATCCTGGAACCTCCAGAACAATGACCCCTTTTTCTTCTAACCTAATTGTAGCAGACATTGTGCAGTGATGGAAGCTGATGAAGGCACATAGCTTCCGAAGTTAGCCTAACCATGCATGATTCTTAAAATTCACAACGAACCTTATAATGGAGATTTAACTATGGAGTGACTTTGTCAGGGCTGAGTCAGATAATAGCTGGTTCATACTAACGTAAGTCAAAGGGATTTATCTGAAACCTACTATGATAGAGCACAGGATTCATTTAAATGTTTTACCACCAGGCTTTTAGAATAAGGATATCAGGAAAAAATGCAAAAAGCAGTTTCTTTTTTGTTCTTCAAAACTCATTGAAGGCATCTGTCTACTGTAGGGTGCTCCCCTCTGGGTCCCAGATTAGGCACAGACCATACTCTAGCACCAATTTCCAATTCTAATGCTAAAATTCTGGCTAAGAGTCTATGGTTGGTCTACCCTATTTCAGGTGAGATCCCTTTTCAACTATATAATATATATAACTATATATAACTATATATATAACTATATATATATATATGTTATGGTCTAGAAAGTGATCAAATGGTGTATAGAATGATCTGATTATTCCAAGAAAAAGAGAGTTATAAGGAATAGGGTTGAGCAGATAGATAATAGTACTTAAACAGCCATCTGTGGTAATATTGTGTCCCCCAATATATTGTGCACCCTAATAAACTTATCTGGGGTCAGAGACAGAACAGCCACTAGTTAGACATAGAGACCAGGATATGGTGGCACACACACACCTTTAATCCTCGAATTCTGGAGGCAGAGATCCGTCTGGATCTCTGTGAGGTGGCATGGTGGCACACACCTATAATCCCAGGACTTGAGATCTCATGTCTAGCTTGGGAAAGACAAGTGCCTTTAATCCCAGAAAGTGATGGCAGGAAGCAGAAAGGTATATAAGATGTGAGGACCAGGAACTAGAGGCTTTTTAAGCTTTTAGGTTTTTAGCAGCAGGTCAGCTGAGATCCATTCAGATGAGGACTCAGAGGCTTCCAGTTTGAGGAACCAAGATCAGCTGAGAAGTTGGCAAGGTGAGGTTGGATATGGCTTGTTCTGTTTCTCTGATCTTTCAGCGTTCACCCCAATATCTGGCTTCAGGTTTGTCTTTATTAATAAAACCTTCTATGATTCATGTTACAGCCATCATCCCAAGGAAGTGTGACAGGAAACCACTTGTGACTGCTAATTGGGGGGGGGGAGGCTTGGAAAGACGAGGTGTCGTGCCATACATTCAAGATGCTACTGCCTGCTTCCCATCTTGTGCTGGCCAGTCAGTTCTGTAAACTGTATCCTTAGTTTTGGCATGGGCTATTGGTGTCCAAAAGATTTTTAACTGATGCAAAGTTTGGTACCCAAACTACCTACTACGTGGAATCGATTCACAATATTACCAGAGGACTGACTCTCTTCTCTTTACTTGGACCCATGGACCACAGATTTGGGGCTTACATGTTCTGTAGTTTGTGAACTTTGTGGTTATTTTTTAGGTTAGGCAATGCAGCAGTTTGTGCTACAGGCTTTGTTTTCTCTGGAAAGCTAACTCTTTTAGATGATTTGTTTGCTTACTTCTATCCATCTCCCTTCCCTAGGCTTTGTAGACTAGATTTTAGCATGAGTGCTCCTGTAGAATAAAATTCTTAATTTTCATCTTGGCCATGGAGCTATCTTCTGTTCCATAGACTTGAGTTTAGATGTTCTGACCTGCCCATCAACTGAATGGTTTCTATCTCGGGCTGTGATTGAAGGCCATCTAAAACTATTGCCTGGCAATGTTTCATTTGAAGTCATTGGTTGCAAGCAACAGAAACTGGCTCTGACTTAAGCAAAAAATTAAATTATGTTATGGACATTGAAGAGTTGACTCAAATGTGGAGGCATCAAATTTAGAATGTAACTTCATGACAAGAGGTAATACACTATCTTGTCCGAGCATTGCAAGACACTAAATGAATGCATACCATCTATATCTTTTTCTCTGTTTTTCATTCTATGCTTGTCATTGGTTTCCCAGGGAGAAGAAATGATTCTAACCTTGGTCATGTGATTCCCTCTTGAGCCAGACAAAAGGACTCTTCATTAACCATCTGAATGGAGACTGTAGTACGAGGGCACCATTGATCATGTTCTTTTTTCCATAGGCAACATCTTCCTGCCATGAGGACAAGAGCTTCAGACAATACGGGACTTGGTGGGAGACTGTGATAAAGACTGGAGAAATGTATATGTTCAATTGTAATAAATTACTTTTATTGACAAAAATTGTGGTGACTTTCCAGTAAAAATAATTGTCTATCCAGTCTTCATCACTGTCCTCCACCATGCCCCACATTGTTTAAAGACCTTGTCCTCATACATATTTTCACCAGTGATAAATTAGGAATTTCTGTCCTTTAAATATTGGGATAAAGTTTGCCCATTTTTCTTCTATACATGCTCCTTCCTTGAGCTTTTTCCTTTCTGGAAGATTGGCATAAAGTGCAGTGCAGTGTCAAAGCGTCACAGTGTCTCAGTGTCTCAGAGTTGTGTTCTTCCCCATCTTCACGTCTCCAGCAGAGCACTGGACCTTCCATGGGCCAAGGCTTGTCTCCCAGGAGTAGGCTTGAAGGTCTGACTTGTGGTAGAGGCTGTACATCTTTCTGATAATTGAGCCTGGCACTTCAGCTCTCCATGCCAACGTCTAGACTTTGGAGACAGTGATTCTTGGTCAATGATATATATGGTCTTTAGCCCAACTGCACAACCATGAGGTCATCTTCATTTTGTTTTCGATTGTTTTTCCAAAAAGGGGGGTTGTATTATACCTATGCACTACCTCAACAAAAGCTTGAAAAGGGTAAGATATGGTCCTTCCAAAGCAAACTTCCTACTGATAGAGCAAGAAGATCCACTGTAATGAGCCATTATAATGAAATTTCAAGAGATGGGGGATTGATACTATAGGAACTAGATTCTGAAAATATTTATTAATAATCCAGTAGCTCCTCAGGTTCACCTTTAACATAGAAAATAAACATATGCTTATAAAATATTATACTTGAAATTTCATTTGTATTTACTATTTTGTTTCAACACAATAGACCTTCAAAAAAAAAACATATGCAGCTTCCCTACTTTGAAAAGCAAAGAAAGTAGAAAATGCAGAGCATAGCAGGGGATGGTGTTTGGGTGCATTTAGAAGTTTCTTTCTTCCACTGGTTAGTTGATATGATATACTGAATGAGGGAGTCATGACAGAAAGTTTACAAAGTGACAAGAAAAAGGAGTCTAAGTTTTTCTTAGTGTCTTCTACAAACATATCTTTGTGTGGCCATGTTAAGTCTTAGTCCCTACCATTTCCCCTTGCCTGTCAGGAAGGGATCTGAAAGCGATGTTTTCTCCAGGCTAAGTGTGTAGAAGCACATAGTTCTTGATTGCCATTAACAGTCAATACTGGTACATAGAATATAGGATTGATGTGTAAGGTGTAAGGTATAAAATCTTACAGCACAGAAAAACACCAATCTTCTATTTGTGGTCAAAATTTACTTCAAATGCAGATTAAATACTGCCTAGGATTTGTAACTAGAATTTACATTCTTATTTCCTCTGAGAATTTCCTCCATGAGACAGATCTCCCAGCCTTGGCCTGTGTCCACTCCTGGTCATTATTTACTCTGTCATTTTGAGTGGAAAACATGGACAGTGGAAGCAGAACTCAGCCTAGCTCAGTTTCAGAAGATTCCACTAAATACAACAAGTATGTGGATATTATTCAGTTGTCTTTAAAAAATTTTGTCTTAGCATAATGTTATGAGACGTGGAACATATGCTATAGAATTGGACACAGATCCTCCCTTACAAGGAGGTGTGTTCCAGAAATGAAGGAGAAAGTGTGCAAAATTCACACAATAAGATGTATTTGGGCCATGGGAATTCTGAGAGGGAGTTGGACAGTTTGAAGATGAGGAAAGCCTTCACAGAGGTGAAAGATTAGTAATTCTTCTTGTTTCCTTTGTTTTCTTGAGACCTGGTCTCACTGCATAGCCCTGTCTGTACCAGAAGTTGTTATGTAGAGCAGGCCAGCCTCCAGCTTACAGCAATCCTCCTGAATCTGATTCCCAAGAGCTAGGATGGCAGATGCATGCTTTAGCAAAGATCACTGTCTTTTTTCTACAGAAAAACATTATTATTTATTATTTCACAAATTGGAATATCCATATAGTGTACTTTGATCATAGCCCTCTGCCCTGCTATGTTCTTCCTACTGAATCCCCTTCTTATCCTCAATGAATCCCCTTCTTGCTTCCATGTTATTATTGTTTTGTGAGTGTGCCCACTGTATTTAAGAAGAATTGTTTGCATGAGGATGAGTAGGGAGTTATTGAAAGGTAACTTACTTGTGGCTAGACCACTGAGGAATGTGATTCCCCTTGCCTCTTCAATCATCAACCACCTATCAAGGGGTTCTCATGAGCTTCTCCCCCATCCTTGTTGGAATGTCAGTGGGCCCAGTGATGGACAGGTTTTATGCAGGTTGTCATGGCTAGAGAACAGCATTTCACGAAGTTCTTTCCCATCCTCTCGCTCTTACATTTTTTTTCTGTTCCCTCCTTCCACAATGTTCCTTGGAGGGCGTGATATCCATTCTGATGAATGAATCCAGGTGACATCTTACCCTCTACATAGTGTTGACCTGGGAAATCACGCCATACTCTCTTCTTTATCCATGTGTTTTATGTACAGTATCTAGTATGCCCACTTCACCTTTTCAGTGTTGAACCTTTATGTAGGTCCTGTGTATGCCATCATGGTCTCTGTCAGTTCATATGTGCACCAACACTGTTGTGTCTGGAAAATGCCTTTTCTTTGGAGTTGTCCCAACCTCTAGCTCTTACAATCTTTCCATCTCCTCTTCCAAGTAAATCCCTGAAATAAAAATATTTTTTGTAGGTCTGAGTGCTTCACATATTCATATGTTAATGAGCATTTGAATATTTTTTTCATAGAAGAACTTAATTATGAACTCAGGATTTATTTTAATTTTTAAGAGAGGGTCTCATGGACCACAAGTTGGCTTCAAACTTGCAATGTAGAAGATGATGACCTTGAGCTCCTGATCCTCCTGCCTCGACCTGCCAAGTTCTGTGATCACAGGCACCATACCCAGATTAATTTATAATTTAAAACACATGCATGTCTTCTGTATTATAGAAAAGTTAATTAAGAATCTCACTGCTAAGTGATCCAGAACTTGTAAATGGGATGATGTCTAAAGCAGTCCTTTCCAACCTTCCTCATGCTGATACCCTTTAATACAGTTCTTCATGTTATGGTGACCCCCAACCATAAAATTATTTCATTGCTATTTCATAACTGTAATTTTCCTACTGTTATGAATCAAAATGTAAATATCTGATATTCAAGTCCTTTAGGGGTTGTGACCTACAGGTTGAGAACCAGTGACCTAAAGGTTGGGATTAACACCGGGTCAAAAAACAACCCCTGCGCAGCCGGGCGTTGGTGGCGCACGCCTTTAATTCCAGCACTCGGGAGGCAGAGCCAGGCAGATCTCTGTGAGTTCGAGGCCAGCCTGGGCTACCAAGTGAGTTCCAGGAAAAGGCGCAAAGCTACACAGAGAAACCCTGTCTCGAAAAACCAAAAAAAAAAAAAAAAAAAAAAAAAAAAAACCAAAAAAACTAACCCCTGTGATAAAAGTATGCAACCCTGTTGGAGGACAAGAGGAATGAAGTGTGGTTTTATATTAGTTTAGAAAATGAATGAAAATTTAAGAGGCAAAGGCAGACAGAAATCTAATATACATTTGTTCTCCTGTTTCTAAACTATTTCATGACACAGGTGATTATGTACCGCTTAACAACTCTGAACATGGGAATATATTGGAAAAAGCAAGAGTTGAGTGGTGTGTTGGTGGGAGTAGGGCTTCCCACAATTGGGGAAGGGTGTAAAACAAGCAAAATCAGAAATTTAGAATGCAAATAAAGTATTATATCATAGCTGAAGTTGTTATCAGAATGGAATTATGTTTAGATTATAATGTGGATACATATGAGTATGTATAAAAATGCATATATATATATATATATATATATATATATATATATATATATACACACAATGGCCAAAACTGAAACAATCTGAGCTATACAAATCAGAAGTAATATTGAGTCTATCACAAACTATAAAATAAATATTCATGAACCTCTGCCAAGGTAAACACATGATTGAGTAAACAAGTGGTAGAGGAGAGGACACACATCTCCCACGCTGAGAATCTGCAAATTATGTATGTATTCCCCTGGAAAGGGGTGGAGAATATGCGGGTGACAGCTGATGACCGCTTTCCACTGAGATGATGTGGAAAGTGGGGTAATAACATGGCTGTGGAGAAACCTGAAAATTACTACCAGACCCAGTGAACAAGTCCATTTTCCACTACTGTTAAAAACAAAACATTAGAGGACCTGGAACCTTAACCGGGGCCAGCAGTTAAGAGCACTGGCTGCTTTTCTAGAGATCCTGGGTTCAATTCCCAGCACCCACATGGTGACTCACAACTGTCTGTAACTCCAGTTTCAGGGGATTTATCACTGTCATCTGGCATCAGTGGGCGCTGGGCACAGATGTGGTTCACAGATACACATGCAAACAAAGCACCTATACATGTAAAATACATAAAATCTGAAAATAAAAATGTCTGAGGGACTTGGGACACGGCTCAGTGGGTAAAGGACTTTTCATTTGAGTATGAAGACTTGCATTGGAATCCGTAGAACTCACATACAAGCCAGGCACAGCAGTCAGTCTGGAATCCCAGGATGCCCTAGTGAGATTTTGAGGTTCGGACAAGAGAATCCATGGAAGCTCCTAGGCCACATAGTGGCTAACAAGAAAGAGACTAACACCTGAGGCTGTCCTCCAACCTCCACACCTGGGCTGTGGCACGCAGCCTCTCCACCACCAAACGCACGCACGCACGCACGCATGCACGCACTCAAGGCTAGGTATGTTCTAAAGAAAAGAGGTAATATGGCCTCATAGAGAGCCAAGAGTGTGCAGCTGGCTTCTGCTCAGATTCGGTGAGGGTTTCACCTTCAGATGTTATCACAATGGTTGGGACATGCTCATCAGACAATACAAGACGAGTTCATGGAAAGCCAGAGAGCTGGGACACTCTGCTCTTGCTCTTTTCATAACAATTCTCTCTCACACACAAAGATACCACAAAACCAGCTTCACCAAACTCGTCCTGAGAGCAGCTTGTCCAGGTTTTCTTTGCAGCATCACATTATGGAGACTCCATGCCTTTCTTACCAGCACCCAGGGGACAATGTTTCTAGTACCTGGAACCTTGGAGGCCACACTCAAACATCTTCCATCCCGAAGCAGTGAGGTCCTTGAAGTTCATACCACCTTGATAAACCACGTTGATGACATGACCCTTCGGTATAAGGAGGAGCAGAGAACTTCACCTCTAGGGTCTTCCTTCCTAAAGTTGTAAGCCCGGTTTAATTACAAGACTATATTCAGGGGTAGAATTATACAAAATGCCAGACCAGTCTTCCTCAAGCTGCCAAAGCCATCAAATACAAAGCCTGAGAAAGCTGAGAGCCCGGATGGCCTCGGGAGGCATAGTGGCCAACCTTAATGAGAACTTGGAGTGGGACCTTACAAAGGAAGATCTCAGAAAGAAAAAAAAAAGATGAAAGTCCAGGAAAGGATACCCTTTAAGCTGTAATACTATCTCAGTGTTGGATGCCTTTTATTTTGTAATAATATCTTAGTGTTGGGTTACTTTTAATTTGTAATACTATCTCTGTATAGGGTTTCTGTTGTGGCATACACCCCTTGGTGCTGCTAAGTATTAAACAGGAAGCAAGCATGGAGTGATGCACTGTTTGCTGACTACCCACGAAACTACAAGGTATTAAAAATAGAGATTTAATTATGTCTTAAAAAATGATGGCCACTCTCCATAAATTTATTTTACCTGCAAAGCCTTCTAGTTCCCTTGTTTGAAGCATGGGCTTAAGGATTCCTCTAAACACTTTGCTTTAGTCCAGACAATTTTATTCTGAAAATAATGTTGTGAGAAATGGATACATATTAAATTATTTTTGAATCCACGCCATCAGGAAAATAAATGTTCATGTAATGTGCCTATGACTGTTTACCTCAAGAATATTCTTGACTGACAATATACTGGGAAAGGTAACTTCACAGTTCCTGGGATAGAAGAAATAGATCTAAAACAGTGGGCTCACATGGTGATGGGCCTCGCCACGGTACTTTCAGAATTTAATTGGAAAACATAGTCACCATGAAGGTAATTGAAACTATGACTACAAATATTTCTGAAAAATCATCATCTATAACGGGCTTTTACTTCATTTATTCCTAGCTTTTTCATATATATCAAAAAAGAAAATGGAAAAGGAAATTGGATACACTAGAAAGTAATGAAATCTGAAGTCATTCTTTTTTCTATTAAGTAGATCTGTAATCAGCACTGCCCCTACTATTTCAATCCATTTCTTTCAGATTTTTACTCAGGAGGTACTTTCTCAATAGGTTGACTTTTTTTTTTTTTTTTTTTTAAGAGGTTCCGACCCCAGGTTTCCCTCTTCCAGGATCCACCTTCTCCATTTTGAAGCTAAATGTAGTCAAACACTGAATCATGTGCCTTGTGCATACAACAGAGACCCATTTGAAATAAATAATGGTTTCTTTTATGTATTGTTTATCATTCAATGGGAAAGAGGAAGACAGGGAAAAAGAGAGAGACAGACAAAGAGAGACAGAGACAGAAAGAGACAGAGATTGAGATTATGTGTGTGTAGTTGTCATTTTTATAAGGTTTTTGTTTTATTTTGTTTTACTTTATTTTAGAGACAGGGTCTCTCCTAGGTTGCCCAAACCAGCCTCAAACTTATGATCATCCTATTTCTGCCTCTTAAGTGCTGGATGACAGCTGAGTACCAGTATTCCTGACTTGCATTTAAAGTCTAATGGCTATGTCTGTCAATTTTCCATTATTAATCTGAAGCCAATTGATAATATCTTTATTGATAACAATTGGTTGTTTCTAATATTGCAGGTTTCTTGGAACATTACATCCTAACTCTGATAATTTTAGGTTAAAAAAAAAGAAATTGTCAGTAATTAGCAGATTCATATGCACACCTTAAGGTTTGGTTAGTAGGTTTAGCACCTCGAAAAATTGATTGATTGAAATCCATAATTCAAATTTGTCAATGCAAGTAATTATTCTTAATGTATTGAGGTATTTTGTTTTAAATATATATTTTATTCTTTATACATGATTTTATTTTCAGGTTTGAAATCTAAATGGAAAGATCTGATTTTTAAAGAATTAGTAACTTGTTAGGTTTAATTTCTAATGGAAAATTACTGAAATGTTTGGAACTATTTTTAATAAGGCTTATGAGAGACTCAGTCCTCTGAGGCTCTAAGATGGTATCCCAGGGAAACGCAAATGACATCCTTGATTTTTTTTTTCTTTCAGACATAGTATGTACCAAATGTGTGGGAAGCCTAATGACTGTCAAAGTGGACCTGTCCTTTATACGGGTACATTTCAGCGGAGCTTTGAAAGACACCATTTAGCCGGGCGAGAGTGGTGCACGCCTTTAATTCCAGCACTCGGGAGGCAGTGCCAGGCAGCTCGCTGTGAGTTTGAGGCTAACCTGGTCTACAGAGCGAGATCCAGGACAGGCACCAAAACTACAAGGAGAAACCCGGAAAAAAAATAAAATAAAAAAAAGACACAGTTTAAAGGTCTGAGAACAGTGTTAGAACTCTGCCATAGACCTGCCACTATCAGAAAGGGAAATTTAGTATCTCTATACGGTGAAAGGGTTGTACTTTGACTAATCCTAATGGTTTTGTTGTTATTATGGATACCAGGAAAATGTCAGGGTAGGACCTCTGTCATAATGGACATTTGTCTGGTCCCTCTTCCTAACACTCACCTTTTAACCCGTGTCCTTGTCCTAGCATCACCAGTAAGGGCCATGCAGACTCACTCATCAGAGAGAGGTCTCTGCCTTGTCCATCTACCTGCTAGCTTTTATGAAAGTCCAAGAACGACTGGTCTCGGAGGATCGGCTTCCTTCTTGAAACTTTTGAGTCAGCGATACCTCTTTGTGTGTTCCCATGAAGTAACCAGCTCATTTCTGTAGTCAACTTTGTGTCGTTGACTGATTCGTAGCCTGTGTGGCTGTTCTACCTCGGCAGTTCTCAACATGTGGGTAGTGACCCCTTTGGGAGTCGAATGACCCTTTCACAGGGGTCACCTAAGACCATCCGAAGATGCAGATGTTACATTATGATTTATAATGGTAGTAAAATTACAGTTATGAAGTAGCAATGAAAATAATGTTATGGTTGGGGGTCATCACAACATGAGGAACTGTATTAAAGGGTCTCAGCATAAGGAAGGTTGAGAACCATTGGTCTACTAAAAATGTAACCTCTCTAAGGCCTTGTTCATTTTTCTCAGTGCTTGGTGAAGCTACATAGGGTGAAGAACAGTCTTGAAAGCAGAATTTAATTTTCTTTCTGGATTATGAGAACAATCCATATTATCTTTATTTGAATACACAGACATCCGGGGACAGAAGAACACGATGATGAAGATACTGTAAATGGGAGCCGTTCATGACATTGGGATCACTCACAGTAGGTAATATTTTGCCTGCCAAATAGTGATTCCTTTTGTTTGGGAAAGAGCTCACTGGTTTTCCCCTGAGAGATTTCACATGCCAGAGCTTTGTGATGGCTGAAAGTATGTGACCAATTCCTGTCTGTTACAGTCCTGAGATCACATTGCAGAATACAGGAACTGACCTGGGAAATAAACAAGTTCCTCCTTCTCAGGTCCAGTGCTTTGCTGATACATGAATGTGTGATCCTAGTGGAATTAATCAGAGCCGAAGCCAGTCTTTCCTGGTATAACCAAGAGAAGGCAGTTGCTCTCACTGTCCTGAGGACTGCCTTGAGCTTCAGGGTTCCTGACAAATGCATGATTTCCGAGAAACACAACCCATGAAGGAGAGAGTAGAGCCTGATGCCCTGGTGATGTTGAATACTTTTATGTAACACTGGCACTGTTTGTTACCTTCCAGAGACTCAAACCAATGACTGCCACACTTTTAAGCCCACATCGAGGGGAGTCCCTATTTTCCAAGAGGGGTCTAATATTTACTTCTTTAAATATAAACAATGAGAAGGAAGTTTCAGAAAATAAAGAATGTGAGATACTAATAAACATGATCTCAGGATTATTCTTTACTCAAAGGAGTATGACATCATATTTAGGTAGTGTAGACTGGCTTTTAGCCTCTGCTTTTGAAGTGTGTTTCTTGTGATATAATTAATAGTAAAATGTTTAGCCAGTACTTCTAACTTCATAGGAACGCAGCTGCAGAAAATTTATCATGGGAATGTGCAACTGTATTTTTTGGCTTGCTTTAAGCTTCTTGGTCTGTCTTTCTAACAATATTGTTTTAGGACAGAAATTAAAAGTGCTGACACTGACTGGAACTCTGTCATCATTTTGTTTGTGGAGGTCTGAGTATGTGTGTGTTTGTGTGAGCATGCACATGTGTGTGGAGGCCAGAAGTTAACCTTGGTGTTGTTTCTCAGGCACCATGGATCTTGAGTTTTGAGACACGGTCTCTCACTGGTGAAGATCGATCCTAATTAGTCTTAACAATTAAAACCAGGACTCATATATCAAGAGTGAAAGTTGAGAGATCAGAGAAGCAGAGCAGCCACAGTCACTTCTTACCTCCGACTAAATGGGGGGGGGGGGATCCTGTCTCTACAAATCCTCAGACTGAATCGGCTTTAGATCCTGTCTCCATCCACCTTATATTCCTGTCTCCACCTCCCTAGTGCTGGGATTAAAGGTGTGCTTCCCATTTGCTGGGATCAAAGGCATGATCCTCCCTAGTGCTGGGATTAAAGGTGTGCTTCCCATGTGCTGGGATCAAAGACATGATCCTCCCAAGGGCTGGGATTAAAGGTGTAAACCACCACAGCTAGGCTCTGTTTCTCTTTTAGACTGGTTCAATCTCATATAGCCCAAGGTAGCTTTGAACTCCTGATCTTCCCGGTTCTTCCTCCTAAATGCTGGGATTAAAGGTGTGTGCCACCACTGCCTGGCTTCTATGGTTAACTAGTGGCTGGCTCTGCCCTCTGATCTCCAGGTAAGCTTTGTCAGAACATGAATAAAATACCACACAACACTCTGGTGCCTGAGGCTCACAAATTAGGCTAGACCCAGTTAGCCTCAGGGATCCGCAAGTCTGTGTCTCCCCATCACCAGCATTACTAGCCCATGCCCCATACCCACTCCCCATGCATGATTTTTAAGTGGGCTCTGGAGACTGAACTCAGGCCCTTCCACTTCATGGCTAGCACTTTGCCAATTAAACAATCCCCCAAAGTGTCGATCATCATTCGATGGGTGGGTCTTCCTCTGTTCCTCAGAAGAGCTACTGAGACATATTGAATAGTTGTACGGAGGGAGGTATTGAGTCCAAGTACTTAGGAGCAAGACTAGTGGGTGCACATTGCTTTACTCAACAAGAACTCTCCCAAGCTCAGTTGAAAAAAATTGGAATAGTACTAGTTACTTTGCCCCCTTTAGCCCCAGCCAGCTAAGCAATAAGTGTTTTGTTTAAAGATACATAGGAATATTAGTGAATAACTGTAATGGTTATTCTTGGTGATCAACTTGACTACATCTGGAATGACTACAATCCAGGTATGGAAGGCACACCCGTGAGAGATTATGTCTGCTTGGTTTGAAGTGGGTGGACCCACTTCTCACCTGGACCTTGAAGTAGGAAGAAGACACATGCCTTTGATCCTAATCTTGAGTCAGTAAGATAAATTTTTAATCTGGGCCACACCTTCTGCTAGAAGCCAAGAAAAGGCCATGGAAGAAGAAAGCTTTTGCTCTTTGTTTTACAAGCAAGTCCGTTCCTTCGATGGCATTGGAGTCTACTTCTTTGGAATTCCAACATATACTGAAGATCAGCTGAGACATCCAGCCTTGTTGATGAGAGAGAGTGTGTGTGTGTGTGTGTGTGTGTGTGTGTGTGTGTGTATGGAGAGAGAGAGAGAGAGATTCATTCTATAAGTTCTGTTACTCTAGAGAACCCCGACTAATAACAGTATCTAATTATGTGTAGTTGGGAAATCAGGCCAAATTGATTTCAATGTAGAACACAGCAGCTTACAATATGCAGGAGTAACTGCATGTTGTACTCTCAGTATGATGAGTGTTCCCAGTCAGTCACCTGGTCCAGCCAGTACTCAGGTGAGTGTGTGAATGTCCCTTACTCTGACCATGGTTCTTTTCATTTGTTTAGTCTTTCCTTGGATATTCGGAAGCTATGTTGCTTTGTCCTTATTAAATGAAGCTGTAGTGTTGTTGGTGACCCTGTAGAGGTGAGGATGCTCACCCAATTCTTGTATACCCAGAGGATTACATTTAAGGTGTTTGTTTTAGATTTGGCTTTGGGAAATGCTATATAATGTGCCATGGTTTGCTTTTCTTTGTGATGTTTCTGACAGTTCCTTAATATGTGGGTTTAAGATTTGTTTGGCTTAGGACAGTCACCAGCCATTATCTCTTAAAGAAAGTTTCTCTTCTTATTCTTTCTCCTCTCATATACAAGGCCTATTCACTGTAGTCAAGAGTCTTCGATGTTCTTTGTGTTTTCTACTTAAAAAACAAACAAACAAATAAACCCTTATCCACAATAATGTCCTCTCTGCAAGATATGCTAGGACAAGGATGGCACAAAGCTTGTGAGAGTAACCAACCAATATCTAATTTGACATAAGGTCCACTCCAGATGGAACCCACAACCAACACTGCTTAGGTGCCCAAGAACCTGCAGCTAGATAGCCCACAGACCCTGGGTAAAAATAACTGGTCTTTAAAAAACAAATTGTAGTGATAAAATGCCTCCTAATGGTATTCCGCTATACTCATAGATCAGTGCCTTGTTCAGCCATCATGAGAGAAGCTTCCTCCTGCCAAAGATGGGAAATACAGAGTCTCACAGACAGGCATTACACAGAGAGTGAGGGACCTTGGAGACTCAGTCCTAAATGAGATGTCTCCATCAAATCCCTCAGAGTTCCGCAAACCCTCAGAAGAGGAAGCAGAAAGAGTGCAAGAACCAGAGGTAATGGGGGACACCAAGAACACAAGGCCTTCTAAATCAACATGAGCAAAGCCCGTATGCACTCATATAGTCTGAAGCAGCATGCACAGGGCCTGCATGAGTCTGCGCCAGGCCTTCTGAGTATACACTATGGCTTCCAGTTTAGCGTTTTTATGGGATTCCAGAGTGTGTAAACTAGTAGGTTTCTAAGGCTTGTGCCTTCTCTTGGGCTCTTTTCCTTCTGTTGGTTTGTCTTGTCCAACTTTGAGATGATAGTATTTGTTTTATCTTATTATGTTTTGTTTTGTTATGTTCTTTAAAAATGAATGAATGTAAACCTAGCCACTAGGTAAAGGCTAACAACTGAACTGTCATTTATACCTGCTGGGAGACGGAAACTCAGTCTTCTCCAATAGAGTGACACTGGGTGTATCAACCACTTCAGGATTGGAGTAGCTGACCACCATATGAACTCCATGTGGTTTGTTTTTGTTTTTCCTGTGCTTCCATTTGTTTACAGTTTGGTGTTTTTGTTGTTATTGTTGTTTGTTCATTTTGTTTTTTTTTTTCTTTTGGGGGTATTTTTATTTTGTTTGTTTGAGTTGTTTGTTGTATTGGATTTTTGATTGTTTTTGGAGAAAGAACTTAAAGTCAAGTGGTTAGGGATGGGGAAAGGATTTGGAAGGACTTGGGGAAAGGGAAGATTATGATCAGAATATGTTTAAGTTTAAAATTGTTTTAAATAATAAAAAAATAAAAATAAAGAAAACAACAAGCCCCCTAAAAGAAACAAAACCCTCTCTATAACATAAATATCGGCTACTCCTCTATTTCCAGTACACTAATCCTCTTACTATAGATCCCATCTGCTATTAAACCCAATGTCGATTCTTAATTATTCATTTTTCAACTCTGTTTTTTTATACTCTTTCTATGGAAATTCTTATCTTCTAGTTTGCAACATGCTCATTAAGGTTATTTTTATTATTTTTTATGTTTTATTATTGTTTATTTTGTGTGCCTATGTGTGTGTGTGTGTGTGTGTGTGTGTGTGTGTGTATGTGTGTGTGTGTGTTGCTCGCATGTATGCCTGGGCACCACATGCACGTGTGGCATTCACAGAGGTAAAAAGAGGCTATGGGATCTCCTTGAACTGGAGTTTCCTATAGTTGTGAGCTGCCCTGTGGATGCTGGGGACTGAGCCCAGGTCATGCAGACGAACAGTCAGTGCTCTAACCTCTGAGCTAATTCTTCAGTCCCTCTTTTTTTATTTTAGTATATTTTTATTTGTGACAAGGTCTTGCTGAGTTTCCCAGACTGTGATTCCTGGGCTAATGTGATTCTTCATCTTAGCCTTCAAAGTATCTGAAGCTGCAGGATGTAGACATGCCCCCATCATGTCCCACGTGGTTCAATTCAGCACAAATAAGTCTAGCAATTGAGTTACCTTGTGAGTTTGTTCCTATGTTTCTCCTGCCAGTTCTCCCCACTTCTACGTACTATTGTTTTATTTTATGGTATCCATATTATATTTTAAATTATATATTTAATTCCTAGATGCCATTTTAAGGATATATATATGTGTGTGTGTGTGTGTGTGTGTGTGTGTGTACTTGTACAAGTACTCTGATGGCTTTTTCTCAATGGGGCCATTCACTTCTTTGTGGGACAGCCTTCAGAGTCTGCAGCTACCATTGCTGGCATTTATTCCTCCCTCTCTCAGGCCATGTCTACTCTGAGGCATTTTGTGGATGTGTTGTTTGGCCCCTTTCTACCGCATACAGTCTCACACTGTTGCATACAGTCAACATTCTGACGCCTTTGAGTAGGCAAAAGTCCCAAATGTGAAAGCAGGGCAGAACAGAGTATTTCCGTAAGTTGTCCTGATGTTCCATTTGTCCAAAATTCTAGTATTCAGTGTCTCTAGCTGCCAGATGCTCCTAAAACCTCGACACAGTTTCTCCTTCTCTGTCACCAGGCTTTGCTGCACTTCTAGCCTCTTCATTGGTACCAAATACTAACCTACAAAAGCCTGGAAGGAGAGAAACATACAACCCCGAGTTCTTCTCATGGCATTCCCCTCCCTCCAGGACTCCTATCCTCACTGCTCTGGCAGGCTGTCTACTTCTTACAATTGCTTTGCAAGAAATGTGGGTTTTCCAAAGAATTTGTTAAAAGAGTTGGTCAAATACCATCTCAGGGTCTAAAGCAGAAGTATCCAAACACCTTTATTCTGCACAATGATTGACATGTGCTACTTGGACATCAAGACCACAGATTATTTATGTTGAGTGAATGCTTTATGTTGAGTGAACACTTTTTGTTAAAATCACATTTTGATTTATAGAAATATTTCAAAGGTTTGTTGTCAAATTTATTAGCCTTTTCCTTTAAGACTTCAATTAATGCTTGGGAGAAGCTCTTCTAAACTCTCAGTCACACCTTCCTATCCCTGACTTTGGTTTCTTTACCTTTAAATTTCAATTTAAAATTTGTCTTAATTTTCATTTACAGAGTGTTTTGGAATTCTCTTTCTCCCCAATTATTTTGGTTTTTTTTGTTTTGTTTTGTTTTGTTTTTTGTTTTTTTGAGACAGGGTTTCTCTGTGTAGCTTTGCGCCTTTCCTGGAACTTGCTTTGGAGACCAGGCTGGCCTCAAACTCACAGAAATCCGCCTGCCTCTGCCTCCCGAGTGCTGGGATTAAAGGCGTGCGTCACCACGCCTGGCTTCTCCCCAATTATTTAACAATCGTTTGAAAAATACATCTTTCTTCCTTACTGGCTTGAAATTCTACTTTCTACAGATTGGAAATTGTGACATATAGTCTGTTTGTTTCTGAACGTTCAATAGTCTGACTGTGATTAAACCTGCCATGTCTGTATTCATGACTGAACTTCAGGAATTCATTTCACTAGACATCAGTTCAAGTCATTTCTCTCTTTTGCCCATTTCATCGTGGCTGGTCACATCAGGACGTCTTTGAGATGATAGAAGTAGTAACAACTTGGGCTAAGGTGGCAGTAGTAGCAGCACAGGACAAGGTCAGAGAAGTGGTCTTGAGGACTGTCACCCATGGAGCTCGAGGGACTTTGAAGCTGTCAGAAATGTCTGTTCAAACACGGCTTTAAGCATGGCGCTCCTAAAAAAATGGTGGAATCATTAACTTTACGACTGAGAATACAGGAAAACCAGATTCTGAGATACAGGGAGGATCTTTGTGGTGAAAAGCAGAAAAGGGGCAGAATGAATACATATAAACATCTGATGATATAGTGGAGTCTTCCAGCTTTGGCTAGAAGTTAAAGACATCAAGTGAAATCCAGCACTGATTACAAACCAAATAAAATTTACTGTGGCACCAACTCTAATAAATGTATGATTTTCAAGAGGCAGCTCTTTCCATATTTTAAAGCCATATGAAATATGCCACTAGGCTATAAACAGTGTTTGCAGTCAAGTGAGAGGCCCAGACTTAGGCGAGAAGGGCACAGAAGACAGATTTATCAAGCTTGAGAGATTTAGAGGACAAAATGTTTCGAGTGATTATGTAGAAGTTACTGGCAGAAAACATTTGAAGCAATTTGCCATTAACCCTAGTTTTGCACAGAATGAAGGTTGGCAGATTGCTACAAGGGCCAACCATGACTATAAGAAGTAGAAAGAGTTTGGTAGGTGCTATACCATCGTCAGGTACTGAGCCCAGAATCCAGTCTGTGAGGAGAGTAAGCAACGTCAACATATTTCAACTCTACTCACTTCAACCAATCTTCCTTTGTTTACCTGGAAAACATAGATACTCTCACTTCAAATTGCATGTGTAACTTTTAAAATACTTTTTAATTAAGTACAAAGAATAGAATGCATAAAAAAAAAAAAAAACACTGTAAGCTAACTCTGTTGACAGGTAAGCCAGCCCCAAGAATGGGAGATGGGAGATCTGGCCACACCCCTCATCTGGCAGATGGTGTCCTGAGCGGGGGTGGGGGATAGGTGGTGGGTGGGTGGAGGTGGGATGAGGATGCTTCCTCTACCCCTACCCCTTACCAGGTGGCAGGTGGGAGAGCTGGCCCTGAGTTCATGAGAACCTGTGAACTGGTGTGGGGGAGGGAGAGATTTTCTCCCCTTGCCCCTTCCCCTTGATGCCTTCCCCAGGCAGGAGAAGGGGTCTCTGGGTCATGAGAGTGGAAAAGCTGGTCCTACCCCATCACGGGCTGGAGCACTTGGGAGAGCAGGCCCTGCACCTCGCCTGGGCAGCATAGTAGAGCTGACCCTGCCCACAGAGGGTGCCAGTGAGGTGAGCTGGCCCTGAGAATATGAGCATGAGAAATCTGGCCCCCACCCCTCTCAACTGCCAAATGGTGGTGTGGGCAAAGGAGAGGAGCCCCACCTCCCCGCTTGTGGCAGGTGGGAGAGCTGACCCTGAGGTCATGAGAGTGAGAACAAGAGAGCTGGCCCTGACTCTCACCAGCTACAGCCCTCAGCAGAGTGGCCCCTGCATCTGGTCTGGGCAGCACAGTAGAGCTAGCCCTGGTGGTGTAGGCCTGGATGAGCCCACCCTGAGGGTGTGAAAGCAGGAGAACCAGGCCCACCCCTTGCTGCTTGCTGAATAGGGTGAACTAGTCAGATGATGCTGGAGAGCTCATCCTGGTGACCAACCCACCAACCACTCAGGCTCAGAACCAGGGCTATGAGTTGGTACATCCCAACATCGAACCCATCTATGGGGCTGGTCCTGAGGACCCAAAGTTGCAAGATCTCCATGACACAGGGCAACAACTGGATATCCAAGAGGAGTCCCAGTGAGCTCACAGTATCCAGGCTATAGCAGAAACCAGAGGCCTCGAACCAGGCCACTGATTCACTGCGATGAACACTTGTAAGTAAGATGTAGGAATTAAAGGGTATACTGTGCAACTCACAATGTCACACCACAGCTTCCACGATGAGATTTTTTCTTTTCCTTTACATTTTATTTTGTTTTATCTTGTGGGGGAGGTTGCCAGGGCAGAGAGTAGATGCGAAGGGCCTGGGAAGTGAATGGAATCGAGATGCATGATGTGAAATCCACCAAAAAAAAAAAAAAAAAAAAAACAAAAAAAAACAATAAAAGTTTAATTAGAAAAAAAAAAGCCACAACAACAAAGCTGCTTTAAACTAGATGTGGTGACACATGCCTGTCATCCCAGCACAGAGTCGAAGAGGATTGGCATGAGTTTGAGTCCAGCCTGGTCTCCAGAGTGAAATCTTGTTTTAAAAACCAAAAATGAAAACAAATAGAAAGATTAAATTTGATGGTTAAAAATTAGTTTTCACAAGGTTTCCTTTGGCTTTGGGCATTTTCAACTTTAAATTTTGACCGTAAGAGCAGAATGGTAGAATTTGGGGCTTGGACAGTTTATTTAGTTTTTAAATCTACATTTAATCAACATATGAGTTCTTGAAGAGGAAATGTTCGCCTGTAAGTCGAAAGAAGGGCTAAGCTCAAGAGTCATGCTTCTAATCACTGCTCTTAAATACTGGCCTTCGCAGTGCGGAGGCCAGAAAGTTCCCATTAACTTACCATATTAATTCCTGAGTCACTTTTCACATAACACCCTCCCCCACCTTCCTTTAAGGCTCAGCAAAAATTTTAATGTGGAAAGATAAAAGTGGTTTCTAGCCCTCTTCTGAGCATCAGATTTCTAAAAACAGCTGACACAGGCCTCTTTTGTAATCAAGTTTAATATAAAAGCGCCAAGAGTATGCAAATAAAACACAAAGCTCAACGCTGGATGCAGAGGGGTGATGAAGTGATGTAGTGCCATTTTTAAGGTAAGACATTGCTCCTGCCTTTCTGGCCATGTGCGGTGGTCACACCACAGGTGACTGTGTCTTCACAGTCTTACCACGGCTGGGGATGCACAAGCACTCGCAACTTGCCAACCTCATTACTTTGGGTAGTGTGGGTTCAGACAAACACACCCCACCCCCACCCTGTTCTACCTCAGAGTCAGAAGGAAATGAAGCCACAAGGAGAACAAAAAAAAGGGGGGGCTTTACCCACTCTGCCTCCTGCCTGTTCTCTCTGTCTTCCCCTGCTCTGTTCCTCCCTGCTTGGCTATAGTGCGACCTCCTCTCCGCCCCAGGTAGAAATTGTGGAGAACGGCCATTGCGGACAAGTACCTCTCCACCTAAGGCTGTTCTACCCCGACTGGGCTCCCCCTTGACGTTCTGTCTGCCTGAGGGAGGAATTATGAGCAAAGAAGGCAACTGCAGACTAATGACATCCAGAGGCTACGAGCTTTTCTAAAAATCGGATCTATACACCAGTCAAGACAGAAAAATGGCCTTATCGCTGGAAGAATTTGTCCACTCCCTAGACCTGAGGACCCTCCCCAGGGTCCTAGAAATCCAGTCAGGCATCTACTTTGAAGGTAAGCATTTTCCTAATTCTTTAACTTGCTAGAAAGCTCTTATAAAGTCCCTTGGGGATTCATGGGAGAGATTTTTTAATAAAGGATACTTGAAAGGCTATGTATACAGCCCAGTGTTGTGGCTATTTGGTTCGAACCTCATTATACCCACAAACACAAATCTGAGTTCTCTAAAGGAAGGGTGAACACACACACACACACACACACACACACACACACACTTAAGGAGCTACTGAATAGTGGAGACCCAGTGGCTGGTGAAGGAGGGAGAAGCTAAGGCTGTAAGAAGAATGGGGATGCCGAACTATGTGAATTGGGATCTTTTCATCGATAGGCATTCAACAAGTCAATACAAATGATATGCTACTTCTGCCTAGTGCTTGGAAATCATTGTAACACAGTTTAAAAAAATAAAAAAACGAGGAGGGTTATAAAATGGTATTAAAAATCAATATAAAATGGGCATTTTGTCAGATGTAGCAGGCAGTGGTGGCACATAGCTTTAATCCTAGTACGTGGAAGGGAAAGGCTGACAGATCTCTGAGTTCAAGGCCAGCCTGGTCTACAGAGTGAGTTTCAGGATGAACATGGCTACACAGAGAGACCCTGTCTCCACAAATAAACAAACAACAACAACAACAACAACACAGAGTTTGATTTCATTCACTGTAATAATGAATGTTCTGCACATGAGTAGGATAGAATAGATTGAGCTATAATCATGGATTGGTTGGGTGTATCCAAAAAACGTTGTCGATACTTGTTTCTAGATTATTTTTTAAAAGCCAAAAAAAAAAAAAAAAACCCAAAAAACCCAAACCAAACAAACAAACAAAAGAAAACAATTGAACTTGCTTTGCTTCACCCAAAATGAGTGTGACTATCGTGGACACAGTCCTTACAAATAAGTGCTGCCATGTTCTGAACAACTTCTACGATTGCCTTGTATTTATACTCCTCTTTCTGTAGTGAGCCCACTCTAAACTTAAATAGTGGCAAATTTTATTTAAGGATATAGAAATTAGTACCTAGTGACCACAAAATCCCTTTTAAAATCTGTGTCAAAAAGTTAAAGTTCACTGAAAATTATTTAAAACTGGTAGGCTGGTGAATTTTGGTGTAACTTACTGTAATACGTAAAATCCCCAATGTTTTCTAGCATTTTAAAGTTAATTTGATTACATACAATGTACTGAAAACATTTTCTAGTTAGGTATCTATATCTGCTTACAAAAACAGGAGAATTAAAGAAAAACAAGGAATTGGGTCTAGTCAAATGACTAGGAAATTAACGAATGGTTGGCTTTCGAACTCATGGGCTGTCCTCGACTTCCCATAGTTAGACTTCCAATTTTTTGACTTTTCAATGTAGTGGAAATACACAGTCATTCTGTTTTTTGTTTTGTTTTTTGTTTTGCTTTTTAAGTATACTAGTCAATAAGTTATATGGGATTTTAAATACTTGGTTTTAAAATGGGTATTTTGTAGTGTGGAGAGGTGGTGCATGTCTTTAATCACTCAGGAGGCACAGGCAGGTGGATCTCTGAGTTTGAGGCCAGGCTGGTCTGCAGAGCAAGTTCCAGTCCAGGATTACACAGAGAAATCCTGTCTCAAACAAACAAATAAACAAACAGCAGCAGCAACAACAACAACAAAGGATTTAATTTTATTCACTGTAACAATGCATGTTCTGCACATGATTAGGATAGAATAGATCATAGGTTGGTTGGGTGTATCCAATATATTGAATTTTGATGTTTTCAGTTCCCATTGGGAACAAGTGAGGGAGTAATGATTCAGTCTTACCTCCAAAAAAAATTAAAAATTAAAAATTAAAAAAGGTTGATACATGCACACCTACATACCTCCACACCCCTGAAAAGTTTGTACTAGTCGCCTTCAGATTTTACTTAAGTTTTTGTGAACTGGTTATTTGAGATTAGGCCATCTTTTATCACACTTACCTCCTATGACACCAGAACTTATATTTCTAAGCCAGCCATCAATTGCTTCTTGTCTCATGCTTTTAGGGCTTTATGGAAGAAGTTTTTCCTCTATATCTAGGAAGAATTTTTGTAACAACCTAACAGGTTCAGAATTTATATTTGGTCTTTAGTTTTTTTTATTTTGTTTTATTTTATTTTCAGGATGCTTTGCTATGAGATGTACAGGGACCCAATTTTCCTTTTTTGTACATGTTCAGTCAGATTTTCCCAGTACTATCTTGCTGCTTCCAAATCAGATAATATGCTCACATATGCATCATTTGTCTTGGAAATACCTCTTCTGTTATATTAGTTGATTTTTGTTAACTATTTGTTCCCACTCATATGATTTTTTGAATAGCTGCTGTGAAATTAGTTAATATATATTTAGGGTACATCTGACACCCTTGTTTTTCTGACACCCTTGTTTTTATTCCATGCTCCAAAGTTGGCTTAGCTGTTCACAGACTTTTAAAGTACATTTAAAAAACAACTGATTCTTTAAGAAATCTAGTGAAGACCTTTATTAGATTGTCTTGATTTTATATATTAACTTGAAGAAGTGGTAGTTCATATTTTTATAAAAGGAATTTGTTCCTATCATTGTCTTTGTTCTTTATAACTTTACCACTATGTTATCACTTAATTAAAATGAATTTCCACACAATAAGTACATCCATGTAACTGTCACCCAAGAAATAGAAAACCACTAGTATTCTAGAAGACTCATCTTGTATACTTTTCAATTGTTATCTAACCCTTCCCCAAATTAACCAATACTCCATGACTTTTGTCTACTTATAATCTTTATGTAAATGGAAAATTATAGTATGTACTCTTTTGGTTGGTGTACATGTATTGTAAAGTTAATCTATACTATTCTACACAATTTATTTATTTGCAGTGGATCATGGTTTGCTTCTCTCTCTCTCTCTCTCTCTCTCTCTCTCTCTCTCTCTCTCTCTCACTTTCTCCCCCCTCCCTTCCTTTCCTCTCTCTTTTTCTTTCTTTTGTTCTTTCTTTCCTTCTTCCTTTCTTCTTTTCTTCCTTCCTTCTTTTCTTCCTTCTTTCCTTCCTTCCTTCCTTCCTCCCTCCCTCTCTCTCTTTCTTTCTTTCTTTCTTTCTTTCTTTCTTTCTTTCTTTCTTTCTTTCTTTCTTTCTTTCTTTCCTTATGTTGTACTGAGGGTTGAAACTAAGGCCTTGAACATGCTAGGCAAGGGCTCTACCACTGAGCAATAGTCCCAACCCTCTTCTCACTTTCTGTTTTGATACAGGGTCTCACTAAGTTCCATAAGCTGGCTTTGGACTCATTCTGTAGCCCAGCCATGTCTTCAGTTTGTGACCCTCCTGCTTCAGCATACTGAAAGCCTGGGCTTATAGGTGCAAGCCATTCGTTCTAGTAGTGTATAATATAGTACTGGATGAATACACCAAAATTTACTTATTCTACTGCTGATGGGCTTTAGATTATTTCTACTTTAAAGTCACTGGTAGCATTTTATTATGAAATTCTCTTATTCATCCATGTTCGCAAGGATATTAAAAATAAGTGAAATTTCTATGTTGAATGTGTGTATATTGCGCTGGGTGGGTGGTGAAAGGAAAATTTCCTAAGCAGTTGTTCAGTCTACATTTCCATCAGCCGTCTCTGAAAGTTCCTGCAAACACACCTGATGACATTTCCTGTCATTGGTCGTCTTGATTTTAGTCTTTCTGGTAGGAACCCTTTAGGGAGTCGAGGTTGTAGTTCATGTCTGCCTTGTATCTAATGAGATCGAGAACGTTTTCTTTCCTATTCTGTGATGTTTGCATATTCTCTTTAGGACATGGTTCCTAGGTCTGGCTCATTTATATTAGGGTTTATAAATTTTTATTAATGACTTGATAATATATATATATATATATATATACACACACACACACACACACATGCTAATATGCTTTCTGTTGTGAATATTTTCTCGCCTGTGAAGCTCAGCATTTCATTTTCTTCCTTCTGAGTGCCTTTTCATGAGGGGAGGTTTTCAATTTTACTCTTAGAGTGCCCAATTTACAATTACATTTCTATTATGTGTTGCTAAGAAAATTTTTATTTTATCATGAATTATGAAAATATTATGTTAGCCTCTTGAAGTTCAATTATTTACTCTTTCCTTTGTATCAGTTCTCTACCTGAAATTGATTGTTTTATATATGGTGTGAAATGAGGGCTAAGATCTAGAGAGCTAATGAGTACAGGGACATCGAAAGACAAAAAAAAAAAAAATGAGACAGCATATTACTATTACATATTACTATGTATCCATGGTTGGCCAGGAATTCACTATATGCACCAAGCTGGCATTGAACTCAGAGGGATCACCTGCTTCTAGCTCTCAAGTGTTAACATTAGAGGGGTCCCACACCATACCTAGCTGCAAAGCTCTTTTCGCTAACCCTGTATTGTGTCCCCTAATCATAAACATTGTGTTTCAGACCAAGGTCTCTTCTAGTGGCTTCTCTGCTTCTCTAGTCACAGAACTGTTCATTACATAGTTTATTAGTCTTAATGCATGTGGATCTGCAGCATTACTGAACATTCATCTTACATGCTGTATAAGAATATGCTGCAGGGCCGTGGTTCTCAAACTTGATTGCACGCTTGAAACATCTGACATGTTTTTAAGATTATCAGTGTCTGGATGTCTTCTCACAAGTACAGATTTAATTATGTAAGAGGTAAGGTGTCACTGTCCCTAGACATCTCCCTGATGACTAGAAAGTGCAGCCAAACTTGAAACTACTGCTGTGGAATAAGCTTTCCGATGTGTTTTTATTCTTCAAGTTGGGCTCTTTGAATTTCCATATACATTTTAGAATTCACTTGTCAGCCTCTGCAGGCACCCTCTCTGAATTCTGATTAGCAGTATATCATTTAGAGAAAAATAGCATCATTGAAAATTAATGATGTCACGATCTATAAAAATTCTGATCTATGAACTGGATATGCCTCGAAAGTCAAGCCTTTCCTTTTTGGCCCGCAGTGTTTGTAAATTTTTTGTTGGTATCTTCATTGTTTCCACATTTATTCTGAGTATTTTTTTCACCCCATTATGTTCATAAGTTGTATCTTAAACAACTGCAAAGTCTCATGCCTGTAATCCCAGTACTAGAGAGACTGAGGCTAAAGGTTGGAGGCCATGTTGGGAGAAAGAGTTTCAGGCCAGCCTAAGATATGGGAACCTAGCTAAAAACAACAACAACAACAACAAAAACCAAGCCAACAAACAACAGCAAACAAACTAGGAATCCTTCAATATTTTCACTTTGGTCTGTTGTGTTTGATGAATTTTAGGAAAATATGTCTCTAATAGACACTTTTTAGATTACTCTTCATTACTTTTAGACACATCAAATTTTGTAAGATCTGATTTCTTCTTCCTCGGACTTTCGTCTTCCCATTGAAACACTGCTCTAGCATAAAATCAAGCAAGGTTAGCAGTGAGCGTGAGCACCCTGGTGGATTTACAGTCATACAAAACATCTGTAACTCACCATTAAGGTTGTTCATTTCAGGTTGCAGACTATTCTCTCCTTGTTAGCAATGGCTTTTTAAAATAAAAATCTTGAGTATATGTTTTATCAAATATTCCCCCTGTGGCTTTTATCATGATTATGTAAGTTTATTTTTCTACATTGATGTTCTTTGAATTTCAAGCAAGGCTTTGCATATGCAGCAAGATCAAGTTAATTAGGTATCACTGAATTGGGTTTTTTATATTTAAAACAATTTTGTATCTCTTTTAGAGAACATATTGACTTAAAATTTTGATTGCTTGTCCAATTGCTTGCAGGATTCATATAAAATTGGGTTGGATGTCGAATTGCATTTTTGTTGTTTTGAGAGAGGGTCTTACTGTGTTGTTCAGATGTGATCCTTCTGCCTCCGACTCCTTAGCAGTGGGGTTATTGGCATGCACACCACAGCTGGCGAAACTACCACTTGTCTGCATTTCTCATGTCATTTTCTTTGTGGTTCTGAGAAGTGAACCCACGGCCTCATCCATAATAATCAACTGCTCTATCACTAAACTTCTTGGTTAGCAGTCTTTCCTTGTAAAGATTTGGAGAAACTTAATGCCATTTCTTATGTAAATAGTTAGTAGCATTTCCAATACAACCATTTTTTTTAACTTGCATTGATTCTTTACAGATTTCACATCATGCATCACTATCCTACCCTCCTCCCCACGCCCCTGCATCTGACCTCTGCCCTTGAAACCTCCCCAAACCAAAGTTTAAAAGAAAAAAAAAAAAAGCAAAGCAAAAACAAAAACAAAAAGACGAAAAGAAAAACAAAACAAAAAACCCAAAACAAACTCAGAAGTGTCTCATGGCTGTGGTAGCTGTAGCTATTGTAGCTGTAGTGATGCTCAATGGGTCGCACAGTTCACCCTTTAGTCCTTTCCTCTTCACTTGCAAGTATTTGTTGCCATAAATTATTGATCTGGTTCCAGGCCTCTGGCCTCTGCTACACCATTCATAATGGGCCCCCACTGGGATTCCTCTTGGATATTCTGTTGTTGTCCTCCGTCATAAAGATCCTACAGTTTTGCATCTGTAGTTTTATCCCATTTACATGCTCCAACAGTTAGGTGGATGTTGGGGTGGACCAACTCATAGCCCTGGTTCTGGGCCTGGATGGTAGCTGGACTGGTCAGCGGAGCTTTCACCCATCATCACCATCCAGGTGAGCTCTCCAGACCACCCAAAGCAGCCTGCAGTGAGGAGCGGGGGCCAGCTCTCTTGCTCTTAGGTCCTCCGGTCCAGCTCTCCCACATTCACACCACCAGGGCCAGCTCCATGGTCTTGCCCAGGAAGGCGCAGGCCCTTTCTCTTGATTGCTGTAGGAGGCAAATGGGAGAGGATGTCTGCTCTCCTGCTCTCCTGCCCTCAGGGCTGGCTCACCTGTGTCTTCCCCCAAACAGGGTCAGCTTTAATGTGCTGCCCTGGCAGGGTACAGGGCCCACTCTCCTGTGTGCTGCAGCTGGTCAAGAGCAGGGCTAGTTCTCCCACTTTCGTGACCCCCAGGGCCAACTCTTTCAATGGCTGCAAGTAGTGGGCAGGGTGTGTGTGGGGGGTGGGGGTGGGATGGCACCTTTTCCTCACCTGAGAGGACCAAGCAGATGCCATGACAGGCTGCTCAGTCTTTTCTCAGAGATCAGGCCTCAATTTCAGTTTCCTGAGACTTGAGCAAGCAGTTTCTGGGAGGGCCATGGACAAAAGACATAGTCCTTGCAGTAGCTCCCTTTCTGCACATACTCTGACTGCTCAAGGTTCAGCCAGTTGTTTACAGTCTGGGAGCCTTCACCAACTTAGAGCTATGTGCATGAGTCAAAGACAAACCCTGGGCCACAAGTCAGCCCCCATAGTCAGTATGTGCTAGGCCAGCCAGTCTCTATGGCAGCTCAAGGACAAAGCCTGGGACTTGTTCAGGCCTGCCCCAAAATGGTTAACTGTAACCCCCAACTAACCCTAGCCTATTAGAAGTTACTAACTTTGCATCAGATTCGGTCTCTTGGTGGTCTTTGGGGGACTCTGGGTACAATGTCATCTGTGCCACCATATGGCATACAGGGGTGGGGGAAGGCAGGATCATCTTTCCTGCTCTCCTGTCTTCAGGTCCAGCTCACGGGCATCCCCAACAACAGGGTCAGTTCTAGTGTGCTGCCCAGTTGAGGTGCACGCCTGTGGTGAGGGGTGGGGACATCTTTCCTGAGTGTAGGAGCCAGCTCTCTTGTTCCAGTCCAGCAAGGGGCAGGGCCAGTTATGCCAGGGCCAGTGAGGAGCAGGGCCAGCTCAGCACAGCCCTCGGATATCAACATGATTGGTTCCTGTGACCCACCCCGCTGTGGTAACACGGGCCATGAACACAACACAGACCCTAGCTGCTTTAAAACCATGGACCCAGACAAGGACCTTGGCAGCAGCCCGGGCATTGTATCATCATGGCCCTGGTGGCAGCACAGGCCACTCAGATCAGTCTGACCCTGGTAGCAGCATGGCCCTCAGACACCAACATGGTCTCAGGTGGTTGACCAGAGTCCAGGCACCTCAGCCCTCAGCGGCAACAGGGGCCACGGACATCAACTCAAACCCTGGCTGCTGTGGAGGCACAGACCCAGACGTGGCTCTCAGCAGTAGTCCTAGACCCGATGTCACCATGGCCCCAGGTGACAGCACAGGCCACTCAGATCAGCATGGCCCTGGCTGCAGCACGACCCCTGGACACTCACGTAATCACGGGTTGCAACCTAGACTCGGGGCATCCATGTGGCCTTTGGCAGCAACATGGGCCATGGACATCAATACAGACCCTGGCTATGCTAGGACCACTCCAATAAAGCCATTTTGAGCAGGGGTTTCTAAAAAAGTAATGATTTTAATTATGTTCTCAGTGCTTTAGCAAAGTCCTCAGAGCTGGGAAAATGATCTGTTGCTGATAACAATGGCTAAAGAGATGGCTCATGGATGCAGATAACATAGTGCTCTTTAGAGGACCCAAGTGTCAGGTGGCTGCTCATAACTACCTGAAACTCCAACTCCAGGCCTCTGTGGACACCTGCATTTGCATGTAAATATCCTCACACAGTCATATACACATTTATATAGTTAAAAATAACAAAATAAATCTTTAAAAAGGATCAAAATATAAAACAATTTCTAGATCTTTTACTAGAGTTTAGGAAATGTCAGCAGAGTAGTCATCTATCCTAGGCCATTTTCTAGAACACACTCATGAGCACACATGTTCTCATGTTGCTATAGTAACCTGATAACACTTTGATTTGCTTTCTATACTCACTCCCACTAAAACAGAAGAGGCAATGGAAGACTGTCAATGTATTGAAGAATTCTCGTGAATTCTAGTAGTGTGTCTTTTTTATTTCATTGGCTTAGCTAAGTAGAGACTTATATCCTTAGAAGTCATCAAGAGTTATTCTTGATCATAGCTGTTTTTGTGTTTCTTCTTCCCTTTGTAGTATAGGGCAGGGCTACACTGAGAGTGGAATCCTTGTCTTATTCTAGCCATAAAGAAAATCATCTAAAATTCCTTTATTAAGTTCTATGTGTTAGCATTCAATTTTTACTTAAAGAAATTCCTCTATTCCTTGCTTTATAGGTATTTACATTCTAAGTTTTAAATTAATGCTATTTATCATTAAGCTAATAGTATGATTTTATCTCTTTAGTCTGTTTATTTGAACTACATTTAACTACAACACACACACACAGACAGACACACATACACACTTTATTAATTGTCTTTAAATACTCATCAGGGAGGCACTTTAAGAGCTTGGGGTGAGATCTTGTTATATATGTGTGAGGCCATGTGTCAGGGCAGTTGGAGTGTCCTGTTCCTTCCTTGTGACAAGGCATTAGAGTAAAGAACCTTTCCAGAGGCTCTCAGGGCTACATAGGACCCAGTTTTTCACTGAAGGTAGCACAATGTAAATGGAACTGAGAAACTGCTCCCATTTGGGGCTGGTGTCAGTCAATAGCTTCCTCACCAGTATTGCTAACAGCTTTGGTAACCTGGGTCTGGGGCACCCTGCTTAGTGGCTAGGGTTCTCTAGGAACAGAAACTACTAATTAGTATTATAGAATCCTGGATGAGGGCCAACAAGATGTCCTCCATCGTCTCAGTTGACCATGGCTAGCCACAATCAGAATGTCCATTTTGTCCACTGGGGCATCAAGGCTTGCTGTATATTCCTTATATTCAGGATTTTCACATTTAATCAGAATTAAGTTAGCCAGTAGACTTTTTTAGATCTAAGATAGCTTTAGCTTTCTGAAATGAGCTCTGTAGATTTTACTGTCTTCTATTTTCTAAGGTAATGTTCCAAAATTGGTTTTAACTCCTTGCAAATTTGGTAGAACTCATCTGTAAGAATTCCCCAAAATGGAATTATTTGGAGAGAAAAGAGTTTGGTTTTATTAATATTCTTTGTTATTTTGTGTCTTTCATTGATTTCTTCTTTTTTTCTTTTTGTTTGTTTGTTTGTTTGTCTGTCTGTCTGTCTGTCTGTCAAGACATGGTTTCTTTGTGTAGTCCTTGCTGTCCTGGCACTCTATTTGTAGACTAGACTGGGCTCAGACTCAGAGATTTGCCTCCTGAGTGCTGGGATCAAAGGCTTGTGCCATGGTTTCTGTTCTTGAATCTCCGTTTGCTTTCTTGGACTCTCTGTAGCTCTCTGTGTTGAACTGTAGTCATTTAAAACCATTACTTCCTTCTTGATAAACATATTTAGTATTAAAATGTTTATCTAGGTGCTTTTGTCATGTGACAATTTCAGACAGGACCTTGTCCTGTAGCCTATCCTGGGACCAAACTCATCCTTCTGACTCAGTTTCCCTACTCAATTCCTTTTTTGTTGTTTGAGAATAAGCCAGGTTGGCCTCAGCCTGGATCCTCGTGTTAGTTTTTGGGCTACCTTTTGGGGTACAAATTACCACTTTAGCTCTCGTTATCTCAATTCTAATTCCTATGTATTTTCTTTTAAATTCAGTGGCTATTTGTGATTATTCACATTGGACTTAATTTAGCTATTCTTTTGCTTTTAACTAACTTTATTCCATTTCACTGGAGAACAAGAAATTATCATGGCCTTTTCTTTTAACAGTCTGAGGTTTCCTTTACCTTATGGTATGAAGCATGCCCTACTTTAAGACAGAGAAGTTGAAATTGAAAACAGCTGACAGGTGATGTGAGGTTCTCTGGTACTAGACTAAATTCTTTTAACTGAAAACCACAGTAATAAGAACCATGCTAGAACATTCTAATATACTGCTTGTTACTCATTTTTGGAAAGTACTCTTGTCCTACTGATGTGAGGCATAGCTGTAGGGGTTATAAACTCAGGACTTTGCTTCCCGGGTAAGTTAAACAGGAGCAATGATCCTATCCTTGACTTAGGCATGCAGCGTTTGCCTAGTCCTCTGTCACGAAAATGAGGATTTGCCTCACCCTGAAGGTTGAGATAAAGATAAGGTGAACAGATTTAGATAGACAAGTAGCCCACAGTAATCCTGTGAATCATAAATACTATTATCACTACATAAATAGTGATACGTAGTAAGGACAACTTATTAGCCATTTCCAAAAAACAAACAAAACCATAAAAACAAAACAAAAACAACAACAGCAACAAAAAACAAAAACCCAACCAATTTGAATCATACTGGCTTCATACACAATATAGTTAGAATAGAGAGAAAAAAACAAAACCAACCCCCCCAAAAACAACAAAACAACAAACCTCAGTAACAATTCAGACCTTAACAAAAACTCACTGAAAATCCTTATAGAATATCAAACTAGGAACTTAAGGAAGTAAATTTCCCAGGTGCTATAAAGTAGGCTCAGTGGTGAAGACCACTCACTGTGCTGTTCCTGCAGACATCACAGGTTCGGTTCCCAGAACTCACCCGGTAGCTCACAACCTAGTGTAAGTTCAGTTAAAGGAGGTCCAACTCCTGGAGCAGGAATCTTAGAAGGTCTTATTAATAAAATCAAACCTGAGGCCAATTATTGGGGTGAATGCTGGAAGATCAGAGAAGCAGAACAAGCCACAGCTACCTCACCTTGCCAATTCCTCAGCTGATCCCGTTTCCTCAGACTGGATGCCTCTGAGTCCTCATCCAGAATGAATCTCAGCTGAACTGCTGCTTGAAAGCCTGAAAGCTTAACCAGCCAAATGCTTCTAGTTTCTGGTCCTCACGCCTTATATACCTTCTGTTTTTGCCATCACTCCCTGGGATTAAAGGCTCGCTTCTTGGGATTAAGGCGTGAGTCACCATGCCTGGCTGTTTCCAATGTGGTCTTGAACTCACAGAGATCCAGGTAGATCTCTGCCTCTGGAATGCTGGGATTAAAGGTGTGTGCTACCACTGCCTATCCTCTGTTTAATATTGTGGCTGTCCTGTTCTCTGACCCCAGATAAGTTTATTAGGGTGCACAATATTTTGGGGAACACAATACCACCACAAACTCCCTCATATAATTTCCTAAAGCACCAAGCACATATGTGACATGTAGACAGCAATATGTGCAGAACATTCATATAAGTAAAAGAAATATAAATACATTTAAAAAATTAAACTTAAGAAAAATCTATATAGCAAAAAAAAAGACCCAAATCATGAATGTGGAAAAAGATAAACTGCAAATCAAAGACATATCCACAGTAAATGTGGTAGACACAATGTAAATGTCCTCGATTTCTAATCCCTGTCAACATTGAGTTAAGTAAATATAAAAGGTAAAAATTAGCAAAAATGGAGAATAATTCATATGCCATATGAGTCTTTTTACATTGATTTGTTTATTGTGTCTGGATGAATGTACATTGGAGACAAAATGGTCATGAAGTGATAAATCATCATTTATCTTTTAAAAGTGAAAGGAATAAGAATGATTCATAAACTCTATGCAGGAAGCCAGTGTGGTGGTACATCCTACAGATACACTCTTATATTCCACACTCAGTAGGCAAGAGTAGGAAGTAAGAAGATCTCAAATTGGAGGCCAGCGTGGGCTGCATAGTGATACCTTGTGTCAAAAACGAAAACCAAAGTGAAAAACAACTAAATCATCCACATGCAGGCATGCATGAGCAGAACCAAGATGAGCCAGGTGATGGGTATATAAGATTCACTGGGATTTCATGTGGCAATTAGGTAATTCTATAAGTATAGTAAAAGTGCACAATACCAGATCTTTGGAAATTAACTTCAAAATATAATTACAAAGAACAAAAAAGTAGTAAGTATATGAGAAGGTTCACTGAAACATGTTTTATAGACAGAATCAGCATGGAATATCTTGCACAAATTTTAAAAATCCATCATCAGGAATTATTGTCCAAGAGGCCAGAATTAGACATAGTAACAAAACGAAAACTCCTCTGTCTTTGGAGAAATTAAACATTTAAATTTATGCTAATAGAGTCAACACAGCAGAAGGGGGAGGGGCATGCTTTTGCTAGGGTGATCAGGACTCAGCCCTTAATTTTATTCTTCCCACATATCAGCACGTCTTTCCATTCCTACTCCCAAACGTAGGCTGAAGTGTTCATTTCCCTTAAATGCAAATCAAGGCCCCAACATTTCTCCCCTGGGCTATGACAGCTCTGATGAACTGAAATTTGAACAGGGGTCTGAATACCCGAAGGAAATGAACGCTGAAAATGCCTGGGGAAATCACGTTCTTGCTGAGGACAGAGCAAGTGCAAACCTGTGAAGAGCTTGCTTCATGTGGTTAAGAAATGGGGGCGGGGGGAGAGTGAGAGGGTTGAAGGCGAGCCCTTGAGGGGAGAGGTGCAGAAGACAGAGCTGGTCAAAAGCATGGAAGGTCATACCATCCATAACTCACCAGCGTGCGGGTCTGATGTAAACAGGGCTACATGGAAGATGAGGGAGAGAGGGAAGACTTTCTAAAAAGCAGAGAAGACACAGAAAATGAGAGCTCCGGAGTGAACAGACATCAAGCCACATGGGCAAAAACCTTCCTAATTCTAGTTTTAGTCATTTCACATAATGACGGACGTCACTCAGCTGAGACGCGTGGGTTAGCAGGAGTGTGTCCGTCTTCATCTTTTCTGCGGTCTCCAGTTCTCAAGTTTCTTGTAGACATCTTGCAAGGTGGTTGTCTACCTTGTAAGAAGTAGTTAGAAGATAACAATTCTAAAGTTGCCTTTACCATATACATTCGAACTATTTGGGGTTCAATCCCTGGATAATTGGTAACAAGTTATATAGAAAAGTTGATCTCTGGCCAAGTGGTGGTGGCGCACGCTTTTAATCCCAGTACTCGGGAGGCAGAGGCAGGCGGATCTCTGTGAGTTCCAGGAAAGGCGCAATGCTACATAGAGAAACCCTATCTCGAAAAACCAGGGAAAAAAAAGAAAGAAAAGTTGATCTCTGTAATCATATCATCTTCAATTATTTGAAAGATAGTATATAATCAAGAAACAGATAAGAGAAAAAAAATTCAAGGTCTTGATTTATTCTACTTTTGAATGTGTGGGAGACCTGTCTTGTCCTCACCTCTTGGGATCATATGACTTAGTTACACTGGGGACTGTATGAGCTATAGTGACTATCATTTAGGAATGTATGCTTTAAGACTCAGTGTATAATTTTACATATTTTATCCTTGTAGACTGTCAAAACGGAACCCCCCCGCTAAAAAAAGTCTGAGTTGCTAAGTAATGACAATTAAGAGACCCTGTCCTCATCTGCCTCTACTGAGTGTGCAGGATACTAAGCTGCATGTCATATTGCTGAAATCACTACTATTTTGAGGTTCTTTAGCATACACAACCTTTAACATAACCTAATCTTTCTTACTGGGACAATGACACAATGTTATATTTTTTACCATTAGGGTGAAGTCCTTATCAATTATAAATAATTAGACATTAGCATATTTGAATCACACATTGTCAGGGAACTTCCTGGAATAAAACCGTTCCTGCCTAGTCATAGCAAAGTGAGTTTGCCACTTAGCACTTAGGAAATACTTTCTGTGACTTCTGTGACTATCTTTCTTTTAAGCTAACATTACCACTATTTATTTTATATATGCCGTCATTTTGTTTTTGGTGGTGATTAAATTTTTGGCAAATACTCAGTGCATTATAATTCTTCTATTTTTTTCTTAAGAATTATTTTCCACTTTATAAAATCACATGCATATGGTTGGGCATTTTAGTAATTGTGGAGACATAAAACTATTCATAACACTTCGAGCAAAAATACTGTTAATATTTTGATGTATTCTCACCTAAGTTTCATAAAAGTGCAAATGAACTTTTAAAAAAAGAAATGTCGATGCTGCCATTCCTTTTCCAAAGCTTTTCTAGAATCTTACCCTTTTGCACGACTTTGAATTATTGCCTCAATTTATTGACAAGATTATCAAAATTTTTACCAAACCTGCTTCCCTGATTGCATCCTTGGAAGCCCAAAGTCTGCCTTCCATCCTGTATCCTGATTCATGTGTCTGATAAGCAAATTAGAACATGTCGTTCACATGTCTGATATGTGTATTAGAATATGTCACTTGTGTGTCTGATATGTGAATTAGAAAATGTCACTCCTCTGTAAACACACTCCTATGGCATTCCACTTTTTTTTTTTTTTTTGTCAAAGTAGAAACTTGAGTGAGCAATAAAGCCCTGCATTGTCTCTCTGTCCTGTTATTTACGTTTCTGGCTTACTGGTCTTTCCCTGATCTATGCTGTGTCTTTCTCACTGTTACACAAACTTGTGGGCTAGTCTCATTAAAGCTTTGCTAGAATTCTCTTCATCTTTTGCAAAACTCTTGTATTGCACATCAGTTTAGCTAAATCACTTGTCTATGAATTTGCTAAACATATAATTTTCCCACACCCTTTGTCTTCCATATTCTGCTCTTGAGGTTTTACCAAAATATCTATCTCCTTCATGCATTTGAACTTTTAATTTCAGGGTCCTCTTTCCATTCAATTTTTTCTTGCAGCTTTATTGAGGTATAATTTACATTCTACAGAATCCCCTCTCAAGTATACAAGTTGGTGGTTTCTTGTAAGTTGATAGAGAAGATTGTCCCATCACCACCTAATTAAGACCATTTCTATCACATCAAAGAGGTAGCTTGAATGGTTTTTCAGCCATCCCTACTTGCTTTTCCAATCAGAAGCAACCATTGATTGGCTTTTTGTCTAAATATTTGCCTTCCATAAACAGTTTATATATGAATCACGCATCACATCTTCTTTTCTCCCTGCATCTTTCAGTTATATCATGCTTTTGCGGTTTGTCCATGTTGTAAAACTGTGTTTTTATTTCCTTTTGCCCCTAATAGTATTTTATTGTATGGAATGTGTCGTGTTTTGTTTATTTAAGGCCCATGAAAGACACTCAGATTGCTTCACATTTGGAGATATTTTGGCTAATGTTCTACTCATTATGCATAAAGAACCAATTTGAACACATCTTCACTGAAGCTTAGTGTTACCTTTTTATTGCACCTCCTTCTAGTTGTAATTTGAATTTCTTAATAATGATAATGATGGACACTTTAGCTTGTGCTGATTAGCAATATGTTTTTTCTTCTTCAATAAAACCTGTCTTCATATCATTTGCCAATTCTTTACTGAGTTGTTCTTTTCTATATTATTGAATTATATTTTTTTTTGCATATTCTGGGCATTTGATGTGCCAAGGTTTCCCAATTTTCAATGTGAAGATATTATCTCTTTATGATCACCCTATTCCTTTCTAAATGTCTTCCTTTGAAGAAAAAGGTTTTAACTTTTAATAAAGTCCAACTTATAAAAAACCATTCCCCCTTTATGGCTCATGAGTTTGCTATTGTGTTGACTAACCCAAAGTCATAAACTTTTTCTTTTTCTTTTTTGATGTGGGCAGGAGAAGGATTCTAAAGACTACTCCGAGATTTGACAATTTTCTAGACTCGCAGAATTTATAAAAGCTATCATTTTCCAAGTGATGGTTTATTATTATCCAGCAATATCTTAAGGGACAAGTGTATTAACATATTTGGGGGACAATAAAGAATCTATGAGGCTAGACGGAGGGAATGATGGGATCAGAAATGTTACCCTAGAAGTAATGGAAAACCTCAGTAGTCTTTTTGCATAGTGTTTCTGGAGATAATAAACTGAATAAACAAGACTCAGCTAAAAATGTGAAGAATTTTTCTTCACACAATTTAGAGAGCAGAAGACATTTATTTTGATTCTCGATCAAGGAAGAAAATGGTGAAACCATACACACAAATTTACAGAAGTCAAAGCATAATTTTTTTCTAAGTCCATAAATATAACGTGCAGAGTGTTTCTTACAGCAATTGTTAAATATCAAGAGAATGTTTTTACTCCTGGAAATAAAAATAAATTTAAGCATCATGTTTTGAATATTATAACTATTATAATATTTATTGTTCTTGAAAACATATGTTGAAGTCATGGACATTGTTTTTTAAAAGTATATCTCTTCATTTCTTCCTCTGTTTCTTTCTTCTTCTACAAAACCCATGAAGCAGTCTTGTCCTAAAGACCTCTGTCGGCTGAAAAAAAGGCATGTGTTTTTTTATAACGCAGCGTGAAAAGTGCTGCATAGCACAGAACAATCTTAGAGTCCTGGTGAGGGAACTAGAGTCCAAGTGCACTCACAGAGAAACGATGATGAGGTTTCTGAATCTGCAGCCTAAAGAGAAGATGACTAAGCAAAATGAAACTTCTAGAACGAGAGACAATTGCTTGATAGAAAGATGTCCAATTATAAAATTCCATATGTGGTCTCACCCGGGAATGGTGGATCGTTAGGCCACCTGTGATCATATTTTAAATGGCTCTTTAATTATACAAAAGATGTTGAGTTTCTATATAGGCTCCACTGAGGTCTTCGTGGTGGGGCACAGATCTGGTGACAGTCGCATCCCTAGAAGACAGAGACACCAGACATCATTCAAGCTTTCTGTCTGTCAGACTGTTTCTGTCTCTGTGTTTACACACATGCATTCAGGAAAGATCACATGAAAGTGTCATGAGAAGGCAGCAGTAAGCAAGCCAGGAAGTGTGTCCTCGGCAGAATCTAAATAAGTCATAAATGTATCTCGGACTTCCAGTCCAACAGCGACAAGGAAATAAGTATCTGCTGCTGCAGTGTTGGTCATAGCCGGGCCACCGTTAGCAAGCTATCTTTTCTGATCACAAAATTAAAATGTGTTCATTGGAATTAACTTGAAAACTACAGGGTTGGGGGAATCAATAAATATCTGGAATGTTTAAGGCACACATCCATTCTGGTAGAGGTACACTGAACGGTACTATCAAAGAGATGAGCAGCTAGGAGCTAAGAGCAGCGTTGAAACTGAGTTTCGTGGTTGTTTTGAATCATCTGGGTTTCTGAGCCCCTGGTAGTCAGCCAACAAGGAAGATGTTAGAATTACTGAACTAGCAGTGTGGGGTGGTGGATGGAGGTCAGCGGCAATGTATTTGTTGCAGCCCAATGAGTTTGAAGCCTTTATAAAACTGTGGCTACAAATAATCCTTAGGCAGCCAGAAATGTACGTCAGAGACTCAAGAAGGGTCAGAGCTGACAGGCCTGGTGTCACAGATTTGCAGGACGGGGGAGGGGGAGAGCCTTTTATTTCAGGGGTGCACTAGACTCTGTATCATATGAGTTGCAAAGGACACCAACATGGGAGATGTGGGAAGAGGGCCTTGTAAAACAAAAAGCAAAAGCAAACTGAAACCTAACAAGCCAAGTACGCTTCAGAAGACAAGCGGCCAACAGTACAGCAGATTAGGGATGAAAAGAAATAATATAGGACAGTGCACTTGAGAGAGTGTGAGCAAGAAACACTTGGCTTCAACAGACAGTGTATTACACAGTGGTAATTACGGTAATTATGATAATAATAATAATGATCGTCAATGTATTAAGGACTTACTGTGGGATGAGAACTGGGGTGTGTGTGTAGATTTAGAAATGTAAGCATATTGAGTGTACATATTTTATATATGCATCTCTCCACATAAATATGTAGATATACATATAATGAAGTATATTAAACAATACTTAATATATCAATATAATGAAGTTTATTAATGAATACTTTATATGTATTTTTCTACATACAACTATAGTACCCATTGTATATATGCACATACATATTAATAACAATTTAATTTGGTTAATTCTTATGTTTTTGGTTCTTTGATCCTTGGAAGTCATTTGTGAGGTAGTAATAAATTATTAGTAGTATGAGAGCCATTTACAGGGTCAATTATCTGCTAAAATAACCTTCTCTAGGAGCTAAACTTACAGTAAAGTTGATTCTTGTTTTGCATCCTAAAGAGTTTAAATGAGAAATCTTGACATGATTGGCATTCACATAGAAATCATCAATTCAAGAAAATTTCATAACCATACACTAATGGCAGTTGCCTGTTCAGGTTTGATTGCTAAGAAACTTTCATAACGGATAAGAAATGGCTCCATATTTGCCTTGTCTTTTAATACGTGATTACTCATTTTGTTACAATTTGAGGAATTTGACGTGGAAGAATTCACCCTAAAACTGGTTGAACTAGTAGACTGAATGATGATATTTAGTAAATTATTCTTTATATACATAGACATTTTATGGATTTAATGTGTATATGAGAATTCAGATGGTAAAATCCTGCCTATTTGAGTCCCCACATACATTTCATTTTATGGATAATTGAGCTTAATATTTTTCTACTTAAATTTAATCAATCAAGGCCATGGCAGTGAAATCAGAGAAAATTTGAAAATTATAGAATGATATTCTAGTTACATCTATTCACATTTTACAGATTGTGTATACTTATGCCCAAAGCTTTTTTTACTTTTTAATATGAATTTCAACACTGATATTAGTTTATAGTAAATCAAGAGGAATGAAATTTAATGACACATTGCCTGTCACATTAAAAAAAATCAGCCGAAGAAAACTAGTATTTTTCTAAATAAGCTTATATTTGTAAAGACTTATTCAAGGCCCTTATTTATATTCTGAAACAGAGTTTTTCCCATGTTTATGTGCTCTGTTAAATTCTCAGATGTGGATCTGTGCTTGAGGCTCAGGAACCTATAGTCACAGGCACTAAAAGTGGAGGACTTAAGAAATGTAAAAGCAATAATTATTAAATAAATATTAATTTTCACTGTGAGACTGGTATATAGTTGAGCAACATATGACTGTGAGATAAAATCTAACCACTTTAAATGTTTAATCAATTCAAAAACATATTGGGATTTTTATTTATTTGACAATGTACAAAGTTCTACTTCAGGTTACACTCCTAAAAAGAACATTTCTTCATTGAATGATGCTTGATTTTTTTTTTCTTTACAAACTTTGGAACAAATTTTGTTTTCCATTTGCTAATATTTGAGACTTTAGAATTTTGGTCAATATGAATATGAAGTTATACTTTAATATAATTAGATATTACATTTAAAATAAGAACAAAATCATAGGAAGTTTCAAAGTCTAGTGCCTGTGTGTGTGTGTGTGTGTGTGTGTGTGTGTGCTCATGCTTGAGTAGAATACACTTCTCCCTAAAGTTTATCTTAAACAGGTCTTATAATTTCGGAAAGAGCTCTAAAACAGGTGCATTACAAACAAGCAAAAAAGCTTGAGGAGAAGTAGTTTCAGTTTTTTTTTTTTTCCTCCTCAGAAGCTGTAAAAGAAAATTACTGCCAGTACTTTTAATGTTGTTTACTTAGATGGAGATGTGCCAAATGTAGATGTTATTTACATCTATAGTGGGGGTAGTCACACTTGAAAATTTCTCACTTATATGTTGTTAAATATCAGCCTTGACGATGAGATAAAATGCAGCCAAAGGGAGTGCTGGGAACTGATTGGTTGTGTGTGCTTTCTTTATCTAATAGGTATAAAGGAACCGTGAAGAACAAAATGAATACAATTTTATTTTTATTAGCTGCTGTGTTTGCAAAAGCCATGAAATATGTGACTTCGTTAGCACGATGAATTGCACACAATTTAGCAGGTCTAAGTTCTTGGCCAATTATTTACCACTGGATAAAATTATTAAAGGAAAACTGAAAAGCCTTTGTCTCAAGAGCATTAGCTATGTTTCTATATTTGTTGACCCCGGCTGGCTTTGTAGGGTCCTATGAACTGATGAGAAAATCAGTGTGTAAGTGAGAATGCAGCCCCAGTCAGTCTGGGAAAATCACAAGACTTGGTTTGGAAAATGTCTTTATACAGCATCCACGTTCCTCAAGTTCAAAATTTCATATGTTAATTCAAACGTCTCATTTGGTTTAATTCCAAAACACATTTCAATTGAGAAGTTGAGATTTTAATCAAAGCTGTGTAAAAAGATAGAATACAATTTTTCACAATTATCACCATTTGACAATATGTTTTTTTGTAATTTTTAAAGAAAAATAATTGATTAGAAGTTTTCTTAGTCCAATTATCTCCTATTCTATGTAATTGGAATTTCTAATTCTTAGAAAGAATAGTGAGGAATGAAGATTGATTTTCTCCAGGCTCAAAGAGCTGTTTTAGTGATACAGCATTTGAGTCAGTTAGGAATGAACACCTGCCCAGGAAAGATGTTTGGATTCCAACCACAGACCCAAGTGCCTTAACAGCAACAGCAGCAGCAACAAGAATAACTAAACCCTCACTGTTGACATCAGGAAACATTTAAGGCACATTAAAACAGTTTTCCCCCTAAAACTTTTGAAATGAAGTTGTGTTAATTTTGAAGTCATTAGCAAGACCACTCTGATTTTTAAAATGAATAACACGAGTATCTAAACCTTATTTTTTTCTTAATATTGTTCTTCTGAACAATTTGCCTATCAAATTCTCCTTTCTTTATTGTAAATGAGCCTTGCTTTAGAACAAGAAAAGATCCTAAATCACCCAAACTAATTTTTTTTATTTTAAGAGATAAAGACTTATCTGAGTCAAGTAAGTTATGTTTTCTTTTTCTTTTTATTATTGATGTGTGTGTGTGTGTGTGTGTGTGTGTGTGTGTGTGTGTGTGTGTACACCCATGTGTGCCCATGTGGAACTCAGAGGACCACTTTGTGGAGTCAGTTCTCTCCTTGTATCTTAACATGTGTTCTAGGGCTCAAACCCAGGTTTCCCAGACTTGTCCAGCATGTAAGTGCTTTTACCAGCTGAGAGACACCTCACTGATCCACCAGTGACTGTGTTCATTTACTATTAATGAAGAGAAGGATAAATACGTTTTTATATTCACAATTACTTTCATAGTGAGAGGTATCTCACACTGCTCATATGCTGTTAAAAAAGGAAATATCATGGTCCTAACTCTTGAAGAAGCAGAAACCTCCTTGATGGAGTTAGGTAAAAGTGGCAAAAGTATTTTAAGGGATGCTATATGATAATGGATGTTCGAGAGGCCAGACAATTCCTGGATTGATACTGTTTCTGACAATTATTAATTTGACCACCTGAATTTTCCCCATAATATACTTTAGAACTTTTCTTTCTCTATACAGAAATAGTATTTTGAAAAAGATTTTTCCTTTTAATACAATACTTAGCAAGTTAGTATTATAATATGTGCTTTAAAGCTTAAATGAGTGTTTTACTTCACTAATGATAGGATGGAATTTTAACGTCTGCTGTTTAGAACATTCTATTCTTACTAGAAAAAAAAAATTCATTGGTAAGTTATTAAACTACTGACAGTCCGGTTTAACTATTGATGGGTTCCATTCACAGGACAAGTGGCCTCTATCTAGCATTGTATTTTTGCTGTTGGCTTCCATTCTAGTTGTTATCTGAATGCAGAGCCCTTTTCAAAATGGTGAGAAACCACACAAGACAGCCTGCATGCGATGAGAAATATGTCACAGGCCCCTGTTCAATGAAATTCAACCACTCCTGTTTGTTAAAGCAGCCTAGTGGAGAATACCAACTTAATTCTTCTTATGATAAATAAATGCAGAAGGAGACAGTGGGAGGTGAGCATGGTCAAGATCCACAGCATGTGTGTGTGAGAGACTGCCAAAGAACAAATAAATTATAATATAACAAGTGATAAACATTATGCCAGAGTTCCCAGAGATAATGACTTTCGCGGCAAAGTGAGAAGAATTGATTTAACCATTCATCGTTATTAGATTCTTGGGAGATATTGATAACCTTCAGTACTTGGAAGTAGATGGCCACTTATGCCCCAAACATACTGTTCTAGTAGAACTCAAGAAAGCCTTAGATCAAATTTTACCACGTGGAGTAAAACATCTTTTTTTTTTTTTTTTTTTTTTTTTTTTTTTTTATGTTTGCAATCAGGATAAAAACAGTCGTCAGGCTTCTGGGTCAGTTTGATGCCACCCCAGCTGTTAGTCTTTGGAAGCTCTCAGTCAGTACCTCGCGTGGGCAAGTCTTCAGAGATCTGTGCAGCTGTGTTTACCCAGGGTTTAAGTACTATTCTGATTGGAGAACAAAATTGCTTTGACTCAGCCACTGAGACAGAGTCAAGCACGGGGCCTGTGACCGTTAGTGCTAACTGTCACCCTGAACAGATCTAAATTTACCTGGGAGATGGACCTGTGAGCTTGGCAATGAGGGTATTGCATTGAGATGGAATGGCCTATGCCTGGTAGGTGGTGCCATTCTCTAGCTGGGATCCCGGACTATAAAAGGGGGGGCTGACCAGCAGCATACATTCATTGCTGCCTGTTTCCTGATGGTCAATGCCGGGTGGCCAGGTGCTTCAAGCTTCTGCTGGCTTCACTGCCTTGGCACATGAGACTGTACTTTTGAACTGTGTGCCCGAATAAACCCCTTTTCCCTGAAGTGGCTTTTGTCAGGGTATTTTGTCACAGCAACAGGAAAGTGACTAAGCCAGAGCCAATATTGATTCCCTAGATAACCTTTTCCCATGCCTTTGCAGGAACAGGAGTGCCCGTGTCCTATTTGGAGCCAGTCAACATATTTGAATACCACTCATTTCTCCCATGAAGTGGGCATCCAATGATTGTGATCTTAGCGAACAAAACCTTTGTTAGCATAAGATAAAAAATAGATGACATTTCTGGTAGCTTGGGACTTGTGCTTAAGATTTTTCACATTAAGCAGCCCTACCGTGCGTTTATGTTTCTAATTAATGCAATTCAAATGTTAAACAGTATTTCCCTTACCTTCATTCAGAGCTAAAACTGTTGAATCTATGTATCTCATTTTCTATGCTAGAATATGTTAGGCAAATTACATATGTCTTACGATAAGCATAAACATTTATTTCTACACATCTTTTCAGGTGCTTCATTCTTATTCTTGGTGAAGAAAATCAAGGCATAGAGTTAGTTATTCTAGTCTGTTTTGATGTCAGTCTTACCATTTTGACTCATACCTGAATCATTATGCTATTCCAGGCAGATATATAGTATTACGATACCCCTTTCCTTTTTTGTGATGTAGAACAGTGTTTACAGAACTAACTTACAATCTACCATGTCTTGAGTGCTATGGATGGTGAAGAGAGGGAGCAGAGAAAGTCACTGAGATGAATTGTCCTTCAGAGTAACAGATTTATTAACACTGCAGGTCATGCTGGGGGATCTGAAGAGATGCTTCAGTTCTGCCAGACACAGCAGGGGATCTACATTAAAGGTTTCCCAGGGAGGGAAAAAAAGCCACAATCCCAGGCAGCAGGCTTGGTTAATGTGGGACTATGCTATGTGCCTGTGGTCAGGTTGTATCTGAGTGATGTGGGGAGGAGGGACTCAGCTCTTTGTGAGACAATGGGTGGCCCTCAGCTCTTCATAGCAGCATCTGGAGACCTGAGAGACCCTGGAGGTGTGAATGCATTTATGCAAGCTTTGGGGACAACACCTGAATGGTCTGGGGATTTTAAAACATTGGTGGAGGAAGGGCTGGAGGTTGTTTGATTTGGGAGGAGGATAAGAGTGTAGGGTGAGTGTGACCAGATGCTGGTATACTATATGTATGAATTTGTCAAGGAATACATTGATAAAATTATAGATCGTAAATTTACATTTTACTTTTAGACTCTGTGGATATTGGAGGATAGCCCAGAAATTTATATTTTAAAAAAATCCATCTTCTGATTCTCATGCAGCTGTCTATGGACCACCCTGCTGAAAGGTGGTGATTGTTTTGAGACATACATTGCAGATGATTTTCTTTGCCTCTTTCCCAACCCTTCCTTTCAATGAAACAGAACCTGTTGTTTTCTTGGTCTCCTAAAGTCTCAACCTACACATTTCTTTGTATTTAGTTTCCTGCTTTTTTGTAGTTAGGTTCTTGAGCATGCCTGCATCGCCCGGCAGTACATCTCATCTGCTCCCAATATCTCCCGTCACCCTCCAAGCAGATGACTCTTCCAAAAGCTTTCTCAGAAAAAGAACACCTCAAGATCTACCTTACAATCTACTCCTGATGAGTTCTCTCCAATGGTAGTCATTTTAGTTAGAAGATCATTTGGGAAAGCCAGTGACTATCAGACAATTCTGTGTGGGAGGATGGCATATGTATTTTTTGGGGGGGGAAGGTGTCACATATGCCAGTGCGTGCATACATGGAGGCTAGAGATCTGTCAGGGTGTCTTCTGCTATCACCTTCCACTTCATGTTCTTTGGGGGAAGTTTTAATTGGAATAGGACTGACCAAATCACCTACTTCATATTGAGGGAGGTAGGAAGAGTAAGGATGTTTGAGGAATTGTTTCACCTGACCTAAATGGTAAAATTGTGTATAAAGTGCCATTCTTATTGTTATGATATCTGGAGGGTATATAGCATTGTCCCATTTCATTCCACTCCTTCATAATGTATCGCTTCTCCATCTTCTCATTGCAATTTTTCAATCTTTTATTTACTTCAGTGATTTTTTTTCCTATTGTTTCCCTCTATTTTTTTTTAATGTTCTTAAGGTAATAGGTGCTTACTAATATGAGGCATTTTCTGTCTTCTAAAATAAGTCACCCATGCTAAAACTTTCCCTCTCAGAACTTATCTAGTTGTCTCGCACGAAGAAGTTTGACAAGTTGTATTCTTCATTTTCGTTTATTTCAGTCCATGACTTGACTGTATGGTGTCTGGTTTTTAAGTGAAAAGAGAATTTCCTGTGAGCATTTTGGTTTTATTTTTAGTTTATGTCTTTGAGGTCATAGACTATTGTAATCCAGTTCTTTTAAGTTTGCCAAGCTTTCTTTAATTGTAATTTTATTTTACTTTATGTGTATGGGTATTTTGCCTTCCTGTATGACTGTGGGCCACTTGCAAGTCTGGTGACCATGGAGGCCAGAAAAGAGTATCAGATCTCTTGGCCTGGACACACATAAGGTTGTGAGCCACAGTGTGGTGCTGGGAGTCGAACCCAGGTCCTCTAGAAGAGCAGCCAGTGTCCTTTACTGATGGGCCATCTCTTCATCGCCCCCACCCCCATGAGCTTCTTTGAAGGCACAGTTTATCTCCATGTTTGTCTTTGTGAGCACTTGAACACAGTGTATTTTGCCGTTGTTAGGCAGAACGTTCTTTCCCTGGAGACTGGAATCTGTTGCTGAATCTCTGTGATTCAACTGATAATCTGTCCAGCACTTTGGTCAGTTGTTGAGGGAGCATGCTGGTTTCCAGGTGCAGCTGTGACTTCTGTTTCCTCCTTTCAGTTATCACAGGGAATTTTTCGGCTCTCTGGCATACCGAGCATCACCATACCCCATTGGCAAACTGACTCATTTACCATCTTGTTCTCTTTCTTTCTTTGTCTGTATTAGATACTTTTGCTGCAAATTCTATTTTAATACATATCACTTTCCATTTTCTCTGATACGTGTTTGCTTGGCATATCTTTTCCAAATCTTCTTCTTTGAATTTTCCTCTATTATTACAGTTGAAGCAAACCTCCTGGGACATCTTAGGGAGAGAGAACAGATAAGGACCCCTGGCATTTCACTGACACTACCCAGGGATCTGTAAGAACACAGCTTTTTGGGTCTGTGAAAGCCTGTACTTACACTGTTTGGAACATAGATGCTTTTCATTGCTGGCTAGTGACAAAATTCCTGATTTTTCACTAGACATCACCCCAGTGGGATGAGAAGAAACACTTCAGTGCTTTATGGAGGTAATGAGAGCCCAACAAGTTCGTGTGGTTTCCACACAGGGTTGGGAAAATTAGTACTACTTCAATAAGATGAAAGTCCCAGCACTGAGCTCTAATTCTGATAACTACCCAAGCAAAGGATAGGGATGAGGGTGGGTACAAGGTGTCTATGACAGTTTTTCAAGAAAAGGAGTCCACGATATCTACTCATCCTTTGCTGACATGGGTGAAACACGGCCATTTTTTGGGGGAGGGGGATGTTTGTCTACAGTAGAGTGGCTACTGTCTACATGTTGCTTCCTGATCTTTCAGCTACAGCCAACAGGCTTTTGATGAGGAATTTGTTTTGTTTTGAGACAGGGTATTGCTATATACTATGATGAGTCTCCAACCTTTTGTTAATGCCTAGCTAGGGGTGGACTTAAGGTCTTCTGGACCCAGCAACACAAGGGCTAAGATTATATAACCATGTGAAGCTTGAACATATTTCATCTCTGCCCATTTGGCATTTCTAGGTTGCTAGCTTTTCAGCTTTAGATCTGGAATATATGAGGGTAGGAAAATGCATGTCTATCTTCTCAGAGGCAGAAGCCTCTTAATAAGATTTTACAGCAAGTGTAAGATTAATATGTCTGGGACTCAATAAGTGCTTGTTGAATGCTAATAAAATCCTGTTGGATGGTTTATAGAAAACATAATAATAATATTCTCTGAGTTCAAAATTTTAGATACTTTCTCCTAGTATCATCTTCATTGTAACTATATTTTATAAACATGCATTTATATGATTATTTGATTAAAATATTGCACTTTGTTAAAATTTCATGTAGATTGCTATTAACAATTTATATTTATTCAGCAATGTAGCACTAAGTGAATGACATAATTCTTTTATTTGAAAAATGTATATATTTAATTAATTTATTGATACTAAATAAATAAAAATGTAAGTCAGTAAATCAACAGAGTCAATTTAAAAGCTTCTTCTAATTTTTTATTAATCTTTGTCAGTTTTCACGCGTAAACGTAAAGTATTTTGCTGATTTTCACCACAATCACCCTGTCTTCTGCCCTTCCCGCTGTTCCTGACCCATTTCTTCTCACCAACTCCTCCCCTTCTATTTTTCACTTCTTTTTGTTTATTTGTTTGTTTGTTTTGTTTTTATGACTCACTGAGTTTAACTGGGGTTCCTTCCCTGACCATGGAGGGGGGCGGGCTATTCACTGAAGCACAGGGCAACTCTCGGTTCACTACGAAAGAAAATGGCTCTCTACAATCGTTGCAGCCAGTAGCTCCTCATCAACAGGAAGGACTTTAGGAGTCTCTGCGCCATCTTGGGTAGGTCTTGTGTAGGTAAACATGGCTGCTAGGAGTTCATGGGTTCAATGGCCGTGCCACATTCAGAAGACAGCACTTCATAGTACTCCTCCCCATCTTCCAGCTCTTACAGTATTTCCAACCCCTTCTGGCATGTTCCTTGAGACTTGACGAGGTAATACAGATGCCTCACTTAAGTCTGGGAACTCAACAGTCCCATTCTCAGCACTCATTTATGAGTTTATGCACTAACTGTTGCCAAATGCAAAGAGAAGCTTGTCTGACCAAAGCTGAGGGCCTCAGTAATCTATGGATAGAAACATAATTATCAAGACAGCAATACGGCACTATATGCATTTAGCAGTGCTACGTTTCCCCCTAGGGCCTATGAACTGTCTAGTCATAGACTTTTGATTAGGGTTACAGTATCTGTCATGAATTCTCCCCTGTGAAGAGGGCATCAAAGCCAATCAGAAAGTGATTGGTTACCCCCATAATAGTCATAACCATATTACACCAGTAGTGCTTCATGCCTGGCAGGTGGGTACTGTAACTCTCAAGATTCATATCTGGTAAGATAGTTGGTGACTTTTCTCATCTAGGAGTTTTCATAGCACCTTCTGGCACTATGAAAGCTAGTCAAGCAAGGAAGAAGCAGCCAGCTCAGGTCCAGCCTGATTTCTCAATGTCCTGCAACTAAAGTATGTGTGTCTTTAGTGATAGGGGCTTACCATCTGGTTCTTGAGGGCAATCAAGAGCAATGGCAGTAGCTTGTCTTGTTTGGGGGACTTCTGGAGCCTCAGTGACCAACAATTCACATCCAACATTGGGATTTTTGTTTAATAACTCATGGATTCTGCAAATAGCATTATCCATTCATGCAGGGTACCTCTGTTCAAAGTTCTTAAAAATGTTATACTTTATATTATATATGCAATATTATATTATATAATTATATACAATATATGATATATTATATATGTTATATAATATAATATTATAACAGTATATAAAACAGTAAGTTTCCATATAACTTTTTTCTGCATCCTTACTTTGATTCTCCTTGTATCCCACATTTTTTCTAGCCCTCTCTTTACTTTCCACCTCAAGTACAGATTCTTCATGAATGCTATAGAGACTTATGCCTTGCCTTGTTCTTCTCAGCCAGTTTCCACATGAAAGGTAGCATGTATCTTGTCCATTATCAGAGAACTTCCATTACTCACTCCACACATGAATGTGGTAGATACATATACAAAATACACATTTAAAGTTATCTTATTTGACCTTCACAACAACTATTGGAGATAATTCTATTTTTCTCATATAAAGTTAAGAAAACTGAGGCACTAACTTCATTTAGCAGATGAAAAATTCACCTGAGGTCAATCAATGGAGTTTCTAGATCTCAGCCTGGCTCTAGAGTAGGCATTCTTTCATTCCTTATTTCCTCTCTCATTCTCTCTGTTCCTTTTTCTCTTTCTACTGGGGATTTAACCCAGTTCCTTGTACACACTGAACACACACTCCTATGCAAACCACACCCCTATGAGAAGACGTTCTTACTTTTGACATTTTCCTAGTAAAGCTCCAGAAGGAACTGAGAAAGTCCTTTTCTGATGGCTTCTGTCTCTGCCCCATCCCGTTATTTTCTCAGTCATCAATTCTAGAAGCTCATTCTGTCCTCTTACCCTTAGCAACAGACTTCCTGTCTTTAGTATTTCAAGTAAAACACACATCTGTCTTTCCATATGACAATGCAAGATTTTATAGGTACAGTATGACCTAATTCACATAATGTAATATTGAAATGCCTTTCTTTCTGGCTTTTGATGCCCAACTGTCTTCTACCCTCTAACAATACCTCCCTTTCTGCAAGACTTTCAGCTAAAGGCAATAGCTCACTGCTTTCTTGAAGCTTAATTGTGGCCACTTCATTGAGCTTTGGCCATTGAGTTGTAAAGGTGTTTGATGTGTGAAATGTCTTCTGCATGCCGCTTAAATGAAAGGACTATTTCATTTCCCCCATGTTTGTAGATGTTATGATAAGAATTTTGGGATCATATTCGAACATATGTGATGGAGGAGAGACCAGACAGCACATAAGAAAGATTTGGTTTTATGAAGATGCCTCATAAACCTCTGCTACTTATCACTGAGTTGTTACCTAATAGAGGAAAATTGATTTCCTTATTTTGGGGCCAGGAAGATTGCTTAGTGCAGTGGTTCTCAACCTTCCTAATGCTGCAACCCTTTAAGATAGTTCCTCACATTGTAGTGACACCCCCAACCATAAAATTATTTTGTTGCTACTTCATAACTATAATTTTGCAACTGTTATGTATCATAATGTAAATATCTGATATACAGGATATCTGATATGCTACTCTCAAGAAAGGGTTGTTCAGCCCCAGGGGTCATGATCCACAGGTTGAGAAACACTGCCTTAGTGGGTAAGGACACCTGCCACCAGGCCTGATGACTTGAGTTTGATTCCCCAGGACTGAAGGAAGCAATGTACTCCCCAAAATTGTCCTTTGCTCTTACATGCCCACCATGGTGTGTATTCACCCACAACACAACATACATATGCACAAAACAAAACAAAACAAAACAAAAATGTGCAATAAGAAGTTCTTGTTTAAGGAACTTTTGTTTTAGATTTGTTTCATCAGTTGAATGAATGTTCTTAGAGTAGATTTTATTTTTCATTTTATTTTTATTTTTTTGGTTTTTCGAGACAGGGTTTCTCTGTGTAGTTTTGTGCCTTTCCTGGAACCCACTTTGTGGATCAGGCTGGCCTCGAACTCACAGAGATCCACCTGCCTCTGCCTCCTGAGTGCTGGGATTAAAGGCATGTGCCACCACCACCTGGGGCCACCACCACCCGGTTAGAG